>NW_008806275.1:177442-249601 GCF_000400465.1 Wallemia ichthyophaga EXF-994 | reverse complement strand
TTGACCCACGATGAGGAGAAAGAGCTCAATTCAAGCGGCGAGTACTACCCAGAGCTCTACTCCGAGGAGGCAATCAACCACAAGGGCGAACACAAAGGTGAACACAAGCACCACGACGACAAACACGAGCACGATGACCACAAGGAAAACAAGCATGACGAGAAAGACATGCACAACGAAGAGCACTAAATACCATCGCATACCATTGTAGAACGTACTGCGTTTCATTAATATTTTCACGCTACCTTTGAAACATTGATGCAGAGACACTTTATTAAAAGCTTATCTTAAACTTTAATAGCAACTGCTCAGTGGCGCAGCTGTGCAGAACTCTTACCATACTGGTAGGTATGAACGCATCTAGTCTTGTGAGACATACTTCAATTCGCCGGATAACCAAAAAAGGAAGGCTAAGGAAATTAAATCCCACAAAAAATCGGCATCTACCAAATATTAAGCTATTTAAAGGAGATCAGTTTCCACTGCTCTTCTACTTACAACTACAATCGAGCAATGAAATTAACTTACATTGTCGGTCTTCTCGCAGTAACGGTCCTCGCATCCGCCAAGATGGAGGTGAGTATATGTTGAATAATAAGCAAAAGCGTGCTCACCAATGTCCAGGTCAAGCGTGGTGCTGACCAAAACGGATCTCTTGACAAAGCTATTCAAAGCGGTCAGTGGATCGAAGACCTTTGGGGTGCCGGTAACTACCCAAACAACGGGGAGAGCAAGGGCGAATCAAAGCAGCCAGAAGAAGGCAAGAAGGAAGGTAATGAAAACAAGGAATCATCTGAGCCATCCAAGCAGCCAGAGGATAATAAAAAAGAAACACCAGCAAAGCAACCAGAGGAAAATCAAAAAGAATCACCAAAGGAGCCAGAAAGTGGAAACAAGGAGAAAGGAAGCCAGGTCCAAAAGGACAAGTGTGGATACACTCCTGAGGAGAAGGAGAAGTTTATCGCCTCTGGCAAATACGATCCATGTCTTTTCAATTGAAACAGCAGTTGGACACGCTCGCTTAAAATCCCAATGAACAAAATGATTCTCTAAATTAACAAATGTGTATTGTATAACCACACGGACAATTTCAATTTGATTCTGACTGGATGAGTGGGTGGTAGTGGTGGCCGTAGAGGAGGAAGACAAAGGCTGTGGATGAGTAAGAGATGAATGTTGGCCTCAATAATCTGACATCTACTCAAATTCTGTAGACCAAATAAATCTATCCAGTAATCAACCAACCACCCCTGCCTTATCTCCCTTTCACCTCGACTATCATCATCTTTGGCAGAAATGTAAATCTAACAGCAACGAGATACATATTAAATTGGTTTATTGATGCCCTTAATAGGTCATTGCAAGCTCAAGCCCAGGCTTTTAGAAAGAAAGTTGCGAGCCAGCAGCCGCAAGCGTGGGGTGGTGTCGAATCGAGATCTCCCAGCGTTGCACCGACGCCTGGTGCTGGTGCAAACGGCGATGACGGTATACCCATAGCAGGCTCGCAGCAAGCTGCTGCCGCTGCCGCTGCCAGGCGGAAGAAGAATAATGGTGATGCTGCCACTAGTCTGCCTTTTGTATTCTGATAAACCAGCAGAGATATTCTCACAGCCTCGTGATACCGGTGTAGGTATGCATATCAACTCACAGCTCGCCTATCTCGTCCAGTTCATCAAGGTAGATTGTCATTATGAGCATACGTTGACGGAATATTCACATACTTACAGGATTACAATGCTCCTATTCGATTAGAAGATCTTATCGTTAGATCTGGTATAGAACTCATACGGACACCTGGTTTACTCGATTTATTCAACTCGCATGACAGAGTGCAGCACGACACCAAGCTCGATCTTTACAGCTATCGCCATGATTTCCCGATGAAATCTAAGGCTGAACTGCTGGCACATGTCAAAGCTTATGCGCCGAGAGGAGGTATGCGTGTCAACATACTCAAGGAATCATGGCCTGGAGCTCCACAAGCTATCGATGAACTAGAACGCGAGAAAGAAATTATCGTGTTGAGGGGTAAAGACGGACAAGGGATGAGAACTGTGTTTGAGAACAATGTCAAGGACGCGATTGAAGTACAGGATGGTGAGGGTTATATGGTTACCAGAAGGAGACTGAATATCCTAACTCAACTCAACAGAGTTTAGAGGACTGTGGAACAGCTTGAACGTGCCAGTTGAATCAGAAGTTGCTAGAGATCTTGACGATGGTGAGCAAAGCTTTGTAACTAGTTGTACTCAACCTCACCCTTCTCAGCCGGTCTCAAACGTACATCAAAGACGGAGGTGGCTCCAGCAGCGCCACAGCAGGCGCAAAAGAAGAGAAAGAAGGCGGGCAGCTCAAATAGGCGCGTCAAGATCACAAATACACACTTGCAGGAGCAAGGCATTGATCTCAGCAAAGATTTCGTGCCGCCGGGTAAATGACACATATTGCATTGCATAGACTGTATAATAATGAATTTATTTATGAAGACTTACAGGCGTAGTTGTTAAAATTTTCGCCGAATAATATGTAGTCTGCATCACACAATGCTTGATAAGGACTGTGTCATGCTATACTGTTTCAGATGTGAAAGTAGCTTGCAAAGCATACTTGTTGAAAATCTTCATCATCAAACTTCAAAAGTGTTTCATTCTTGTGCAATTTGTTCATGCATTATATAGTTATCTTTATCTTGAAAACTAAATGCCCTGCTCAGTTCTTTTACGTCATACTCTTTCACGTAACATGAATCCCTTTCAGTTGGGTGTGCCGGACTGTGAAAAAAAAATAGAACACTTTAGTTCGACGCTAAAAAGTGTGGACGACTAACGAGCAAGCTAAAAAGGCCTTTTAATTCTTTTTATACTACAACACAACACACCTTGCAACAGTGAGATCATCAATCGCCCTCCTCGTAGTCGCTGCCGTCCTCTCCGTTTCTACGGCTGCTCCTCTTGATGTCAGAGGTTTTGGTGCCGGCAAGAGAGCTCTCCGTGTTAGAGATAAAGTAGGTTGTTATGCTGTTTGTCTTTAGACTCTCACACAGTACAGCACGATGGTCGCATTGACTTCCACCATTTGACCCACGAAGAGGAGAAAGAACTCAATTCAAGCGGCGAGTACTACCCAGAGCTCTACTCCGAGGAGGCAATCAACCACAAGGGCGAACACAAAGGTGAACACAAGCACCACGACGACAAACACGAGCACGATGACCACAAGGAAAACAAGCATGACGAGAAAGACATGCACAACGAAGAGCACTAAATACCATCGCATACCATTGTAGAACGTACTGCGTTTCATTAATATTTTCACGCTACCTTTGAAACATTGATGCAGAGACACTTTATTAAAAGCTTATCTTAAACTTTAATAGCAACTGCTCAGTGGCGCAGCTGTGCAGAACTCTTACCATACTGGTAGGTATGAACGCATCTAGTCTTGTGAGACATACTTCAATTCGCCGGATAACCAAAAAAGGAAGGCTAAGGAAATTAAATCCCACAAAAAATCGGCATCTACCAAATATTAAGCTATTTAAAGGAGATCAGTTTCCACTGCTCTTCTACTTACAACTACAATCGAGCAATGAAATTAACTTACATTGTCGGTCTTCTCGCAGTAACGGTCCTCGCATCCGCCAAGATGGAGGTGAGTATATGTTGAATAATAAGCAAAAGCGTGCTCACCAATGTCCAGGTCAAGCGTGGTGCTGACCAAAACGGATCTCTTGACAAAGCTATTCAAAGCGGTCAGTGGATCGAAGACCTTTGGGGTGCCGGTAACTACCCAAACAACGGGGAGAGCAAGGGCGAATCAAAGCAGCCAGAAGAAGGCAAGAAGGAAGGTAATGAAAACAAGGAATCATCTGAGCCATCCAAGCAGCCAGAGGATAATAAAAAAGAAACACCAGCAAAGCAACCAGAGGAAAATCAAAAAGAATCACCAAAGGAGCCAGAAAGTGGAAACAAGGAGAAAGGAAGCCAGGTCCAAAAGGACAAGTGTGGATACACTCCTGAGGAGAAGGAGAAGTTTATCGCCTCTGGCAAATACGATCCATGTCTTTTCAATTGAAACAGCAGTTGGACACGCTCGCTTAAAATCCCAATGAACAAAATGATTCTCTAAATTAACAAATGTGTATTGTATAACCACACGGACAATTTCAATTTGATTCTGACTGGATGAGTGGGTGGTAGTGGTGGCCGTAGAGGAGGAAGACAAAGGCTGTGGATGAGTAAGAGATGAATGTTGGCCTCAATAATCTGACATCTACTCAAATTCTGTAGACCAAATAAATCTATCCAGTAATCAACCAACCACCCCTGCCTTATCTCCCTTTCACCTCGACTATCATCATCTTTGGCAGAAATGTAAATCTAACAGCAACGAGATACATATTAAATTGGTTTATTGATGCCCTTAATAGGTCATTGCAAGCTCAAGCCCAGGCTTTTAGAAAGAAAGTTGCGAGCCAGCAGCCGCAAGCGTGGGGTGGTGTCGAATCGAGATCTCCCAGCGTTGCACCGACGCCTGGTGCTGGTGCAAACGGCGATGACGGTATACCCATAGCAGGCTCGCAGCAAGCTGCTGCCGCTGCCGCTGCCAGGCGGAAGAAGAATAATGGTGATGCTGCCACTAGTCTGCCTTTTGTATTCTGATAAACCAGCAGAGATATTCTCACAGCCTCGTGATACCGGTGTAGGTATGCATATCAACTCACAGCTCGCCTATCTCGTCCAGTTCATCAAGGTAGATTGTCATTATGAGCATACGTTGACGGAATATTCACATACTTACAGGATTACAATGCTCCTATTCGATTAGAAGATCTTATCGTTAGATCTGGTATAGAACTCATACGGACACCTGGTTTACTCGATTTATTCAACTCGCATGACAGAGTGCAGCACGACACCAAGCTCGATCTTTACAGCTATCGCCATGATTTCCCGATGAAATCTAAGGCTGAACTGCTGGCACATGTCAAAGCTTATGCGCCGAGAGGAGGTATGCGTGTCAACATACTCAAGGAATCATGGCCTGGAGCTCCACAAGCTATCGATGAACTAGAACGCGAGAAAGAAATTATCGTGTTGAGGGGTAAAGACGGACAAGGGATGAGAACTGTGTTTGAGAACAATGTCAAGGACGCGATTGAAGTACAGGATGGTGAGGGTTATATGGTTACCAGAAGGAGACTGAATATCCTAACTCAACTCAACAGAGTTTAGAGGACTGTGGAACAGCTTGAACGTGCCAGTTGAATCAGAAGTTGCTAGAGATCTTGACGATGGTGAGCAAAGCTTTGTAACTAGTTGTACTCAACCTCACCCTTCTCAGCCGGTCTCAAACGTACATCAAAGACGGAGGTGGCTCCAGCAGCGCCACAGCAGGCGCAAAAGAAGAGAAAGAAGGCGGGCAGCTCAAATAGGCGCGTCAAGATCACAAATACACACTTGCAGGAGCAAGGCATTGATCTCAGCAAAGATTTCGTGCCGCCGGGTAAATGACACATATTGCATTGCATAGACTGTATAATAATGAATTTATTTATGAAGACTTACAGGCGTAGTTGTTAAAATTTTCGCCGAATAATATGTAGTCTGCATCACACAATGCTTGATAAGGACTGTGTCATGCTATACTGTTTCAGATGTGAAAGTAGCTTGCAAAGCATACTTGTTGAAAATCTTCATCATCAAACTTCAAAAGTGTTTCATTCTTGTGCAATTTGTTCATGCATTATATAGTTATCTTTATCTTGAAAACTAAATGCCCTGCTCAGTTCTTTTACGTCATACTCTTTCACGTAACATGAATCCCTTTCAGTTGGGTGTGCCGGACTGTGAAAAAAAAATAGAACACTTTAGTTCGACGCTAAAAAGTGTGGACGACTAACGAGCAAGCTAAAAAGGCCTTTTAATTCTTTTTATACTACAACACAACACACCTTGCAACAGTGAGATCATCAATCGCCCTCCTCGTAGTCGCTGCCGTCCTCTCCGTTTCTACGGCTGCTCCTCTTGATGTCAGAGGTTTTGGTGCCGGCAAGAGAGCTCTCCGTGTTAGAGATAAAGTAGGTTGTTATGCTGTTTGTCTTTAGACTCTCACACAGTACAGCACGATGGTCGCATTGACTTCCACCATTTGACCCACGAAGAGGAGAAAGAACTCAATTCAAGCGGCGAGTACTACCCAGAGCTCTACTCCGAGGAGGCAATCAACCACAAGGGCGAACGCAAAGGTGAACACAAGCACCACGATGACAAACACGAGCACGATGACTGCAGAGGTAATTTCATGAGCAAAATACTTTAGGGTCATTGTGATTATGGCCTTCTTGAAAACCCAACGCATAAAAAGTGCATGTTCAACAAGCCATTGTATTCTCATAGACTAATTCTGATTTAACCACTTGAATGTAAATATAGGAGCCGCACTCATTTGCTAAGTATGTAAGTACATGTAAGGCTTGTTATGCTTTTTCCTGGAGCCAACATTTACTTGTGTGGACGCCGCACGTCGGAAAGAGCAACACGCGTCATGAAGGGTAAAAATTGAGATATTGCCAAGATATTTATCTTGATTAGTGAATTATGTGTTTTTCAAAATAGTTTTTAATATCCAAGATAACGATCGAATAGCTTGAAAACTTATAAAAATAAAATTGCGATACACGAATAGATAGACAAAATAAAGACGAATCTATGGAGTGGTATACGAGCTTAATTAAGCTGCTGAGGCGTAACCAGAATCGGTTTCTTGAACGTCTGACTTGTACTTGTACTCTGGACTGTGTGAGGAGTTAGGACTGTTTCTAAGACATAACGAATCACTAACCGGAAGATAGCATCAAGAATACAGCCAACACCGCCTTCATTGTTAGTCTTTGTGGAGAAATCGCTGACTTGAGCTGGTAAGGCCATAGCATTACCCATTGACACAGACATTCCAGATGCCTTGAACATGCCACAGTCGTTTTCACCATCACCGAAAGTCATGATTTTTCCTTTTTCGACGTTGTACATCTTGGAGAAGTGATCAAGGGCGACAGATTTGTCGATCTTTGCAGGAATCAATTCGATGATATCTTTCAATGCGCGAGTCATTCTGTAGTCCTCACCATTCTTGAAGACAGAGTTGAGGTGATCCATTTCATCTGGAACGATAGACACTTCCATTGGCAAGAACATTTTAGTTACGACGACTTGGCCGGAAGCGACTCTGTCCATATAGTTAGTTCCGCGAACATCTCTAATGCTAGGGTCGTATCCGCGGGTGATCTCGTAGAAGTCGAGGGTAGGGTGTCCTTGAAGAGCGACGCAGTTGACAGAGTCATGTTCGTAGATAAAAACGGAGCGGTTTCTCTGTATAAGAACATTTGTGACGTCAACTACGACAGCCGGGTCAATTCCCAACTGAGACTCGATCTGGCCTTCGGGAGTGTAGATGATTGAGCCGTGACAGCAGCCAGATGGCATGTCCTCCAAGCCACAGCGTTTCGCAACAAGATCGCACGAGGCGCGTTGCTTTCCAGTAACTGGGATCACAGGAATTTCTGGATGGTTCTGTCTGATGTATCTGATAGCTTCTGAGGTGCGAGGGTGGACATCGTGCTCGTCGTCGAGGAGAGTGCCGTCGACGTCGCTGAGGATCATACCGACATCGCTCGCACCTGGAAGAGGCTTCACTGTTCTCTCTTGCGTTGAGGAGGACTGCTCCTTCAATATCTGTGTAAGAGATTTCTCGAGCTTGTTGACAGATTCACGTCTGCAACGGGATTCAGTTTGTTGTGAGGATGTTGCTGCTCTTGAGGAAATCATTGTATTCTGTTTAACAGATAGTGGTCGTTATACTTGAAAAATAACCGAGCGCGCAAATAAACTTAAATATCTTTGATATTCACTGATAATCGTCGTCATCAAGTTTTTTGTTCATTTCAGGTACAGATCACGATGATACTGAGATCAGTGTGTTGTAAATTTAAATGGCAATGTATGTATGTTTTTATTTTTATTTTCTTTATCACGCCTCAGCATTCCTTGGACGATGTTCTCGGCGACTCTTTGGCATTTCAGGGTGTATTTTAGCTGATTCGAGGGGAGTTTTGAGCGGTAGCACTTCCCATAAATCTATCTCAGTATTAATTTGCCTTGTTCTAATTTGTTTACGCGATTTGAGCATTCAGACCATTCTCAAAAGGAGGTCGATCGAGATTATGACATCACTGCTGTTTTTTTACAGCCTGTCGAGGCGGGGCTTCTGAGGGGCCTGCATATCAGGCTGGTTGGACATATTGGTGATGAGGGTGGTGAATGTAAGCAGTGCGCTGATTATAAGGCTTACACGAGTGATGTTAGTGATTTGATCGGTGAATTGTGTGCTATGATTGGCTGGGGCTGGGGCAGCCAAGAGCGGAAGCAACGTTCGGAAGCAATACATGCAGGTTAGTGGTTCTATAGATATTAGGTGTGCAAATCCCATGCATCAGCCATCAGCAGATGAACAGATCCGTTACTGTCGCATTCCGCTCGTCTCCGTCGTAAGCGGTGTAAAGGATGGATGGGTATAGCCACTGCTTTAAAACACTATAATTTATTATACACATATTTATAAATCCTTGTTATTATTTATCAATGAGTAGTGAGCAAGTGGGCATCAATAGCGACATCTGCCAGCTTGGAGGAAAGGCTTTGGAGAAATAGCGCCAATAAAGATTCCACAGCTCACATCACTACAACATTACCATCGGATACAATTTCATGGATAAACTCGCTCTTACATCCCAACACCCAGAACACCCAGAACACACACACTCAGCATGTCCGATACGAATATGCAGCTCGATAGGGACCGTAAGGGCAGCGAGCGAGCACATACACCCCACTTACACGCCTACAGCTGCCATGTCCAGAAAAGGGAGAGGATTCGGCGGAGGCGATGGCGATAGAGGTGGGTGTACACTTGAGCAAGAGAGAGAGCATCAACTCACGCGCAACAGATGCAAAAAGAGATGGCGACTACGAGCGTGTAGAGGATCAAATGGCTTTCGATAGCAAAGCTGCAAAATGTGGGTGGTGCACGCAACGCAAGGCTGACAAGGCAGGCTAACAAGACTCGCACAGCCGTTGAGGGATGGGTAATTCTCGTCACGAATATCCACGAAGAGGCTTCGGAGGAGGATGTACAGGATAAATTCGCAGACTTCGGCCATATTCGTAACTTACACCTCAATTTGGATAGAAGGTCGGGGTACGTGAAGGGATACGCTCTGCTCGAATTCGAGTCGTACGAAGACGCAAAGAAGGCAGTCGATCACGCTAGCGGCACTGAACTGCTCGAGAAGGTTGTCCATGCTGATTTTGCCTTCTCAGTTCCCCCACCTGGATTCCAAGATGGGGCAGCTAAGCAGAAGCAGAAGCAGAATCACGACAGAAGACGCAGTGGATCGCCATCTAGCAAGTAGAAAGTGAACGAATTGTTTTGTACATATATTTATAACTACCCACTACACACTACAACCCCATCAATCTCATTATCAAATAGCCTATCGTATCGACAACTGCAGCTGCTAGCACAGTCGCCGGCAGGCCATTCTTAAGAAAGTCGTTGGTTGTCAGGTACCGCTCACCCATGCTGTCTTCCTGATTGATAGCGGCTATGTTAGGGAATCCACTGACAGGGAGACCCATTCCAGCTGAGCAGATGAGTGCCGTTGCCATGATGAGCAGTCGACCATGAGGAGGGGAGAGGTTTTGACCGACTTGTGCCGCGATCGGCACCAGCAGGACAGCAGCGATAGTGTGCGAGATGAATGTGGCGACCACGGTAGCCAAGACTGAGAAAATAACAAGTATCCTCCACACCCCAAACCCGCCGACCATCTCCTTGACTGCGTCATCAGCACTATCAAGCAGTCCGGAGCTCATCACACCCTTGCCGAGGGCAATACCGCCCATGGCGAGATATACAATAGTCCACGGGAATGAGTTGAAGTCGTGCGGGGAGAGGATGCCTGTTCCGAAGAAGGCGATGAGGGGGAGTATAGCGATGATGCCCATATCGCCTATGACGCTTTGAAGAGAGTGAGCAACACACCACAAGACGATAGTGAGGATAGTAACAGCAGCGATATACCACTGCGTCCATGTGAAGCTGTCTTTTGAAGGTTTAAGCTTGGTGATGACGGTGCCCTCCCCGCTGCCGTAGCTGAGGAGGAGCAGACCCCAGATCAGGACGAGCGAAGTAGACGCGACTGGTAGTGCAATAGCGAACCACTGCAGCCAATCTATCGGTGGATCCATCGCATCGAGCGCTATCACATTCTGCGGTGACGCTATAGGTGATGCCTGCCCACCGATGTTGGCTGCAAGCGCTATGCCGAGAATCATACTCCGTGCGTAGGGAGACTTGGGTGGCAATTTGCGAAGGAGCGGTTGTGCGAGCGAGTAGCATAGCACAGGCGCGGCTACGTTGGAGATCCACATCGCAGAGAAACATGCAACTCCCATCTGTGCTAGCAGGACTAGCTTGGGATCTGTGCCTGCTAGGTTGAGGATTCGTAGGGCTAAAACCCTGTCAATGCCATGCTTGGATAGTGCAGCAGCAATGGTGAAGCCGCCAATGAGAAGGAATATGGTTGGGTTCATCATCTGGGATAGTATATACTTGGCTGCATCCTCCGCTTCCATTCTATGACCATCGGGGTACTTGACGACGCGCAGTAAGACTATGAAGAGAGGCACAGACAGCGATGTGACGAATAGCGGCACTGCTTCTGATGACCATAGTATAACACAAAACACAAGAAGCGCGAGACAATTCTCCTCGCCTTTGTCGAATATGTCGAGATTGAGGAGAGTGATAAAGACGACGACGGCAGTAAGGAGCCCGACCATCTTCGAGGTGAGCCAGGGAGGAATGTACTTGGCAATACCAGTCGCAGGTTTCTTTTCGGTCAACGACTGCGACTGAATCTGAACACCTTGCGATCTACGCTCCTGGCCAACCATCTGAGAGGTGTGAGGGGTGTTCTTGTGTAGAGATGCTTAACTCACCTGTCTCCACACACTGTTACGCTCGAGTACGACATACTCGCGAAGATCTATAGAGGTTGAGTGATGAGTACTCATCAAAAACATCACTCACGCGCTTTGAGTTGATTGTGTGCGACAGCGCGATTATTGAGGGTAACAACGCGTGCATATACATCAATAAACTGGTCGAGTATGTTGTCAACTCTCTTCTTGGTCTCTTCTGTGAAAGGGTAAGCGACGAGGACAACATTATCCATAAAGGAGGTTTTGAGATCGTTTTCAGTGATCTTGTCAAACCTTTAGTGTGGCGTGGGGTGAGAGGTTGTCTAAAGGCACAGAGTGGCTTACTTTTTGAGAATTTTCTTGCAACCAGTTTCGTTTATTTGTGCAAACTGCTTGAGCTCGCTGAACTGCACAAAGAGCTCAGTGAGACGTTTTTTAATCATAATGCGCTGGTCGATGGCGTAATTGGATTTTGATGTCCAGATAGAGTCCTCAATGTCGTCATCAAGGAGATCAAGGGAGGGCCTTCTGATGACAGCGATAGATTTGCGTCTGGGTGGGTTGTTTTCGACGTTTGTATCACGCTGATCATGGTGAAAATCGTCATTGAAAGATCGTCTTGCAAAGTGAGTCTTGGGTTGAGTATGCTTTGTGATATCGTCATCATCGTCGTCGCTATCGCTATGATCGTTATTGTCGTGCGTATTGTGTGTATTATGTGTATTGTATGTATCGCGGGTGTCATCTCTCGAAGGTCTAAAATCCTGGCTATTCCTTACGACATCCAACTCAGTCGCATGAATGAAATTAAAGAGGCTTTGTCGATCACTATCTAATTCACTCTCTTTATCCTTATAAAAGGTGGTAATCCTGTCAACTTCTTTTTCAAGGATTGGACTGAATAAACGAATCGCAGGCGAGTCTGTAGCGGATAGAAGAGGAGTTTCAATATCACTTGGTTGCTGTCGTGGTTGCTGTCGTGGTTGCTGCGTCTCCAAGTCCCGTTCTAGCTGATATATCCTCCTCTTGAGCTGTTCATAACCGAGATAATAATCACTCCATTCTGGTACCAGATTAATATTCAACGCCTGAGTGAATTTCATTTAAATTTGGTTTTTTTGGCTGTTCTTTATCAACAATCACAATGGCTTCTGCGTCTGGATCTGGATTTGGTAGATTTATGAACTCGGCAGCGGGTGGGGATATTATATTTCAATAGCAATCCCCTTATTTATCTAATTTAGGCCCAAAAACTGTTTTCTTCTGGGCACCGTTGATGAAATGGGCTCTAGTAGCTGCCGGACTCAAAGACTTCAATAAACCTGCAGATAAACTGAGTTTAAATCAGAATTTAGCACTCGCTGCTACTGGTTTCATATGGGTCAGGTACTCGCTTGTCATCAAACCCATAAACTACTCTCTCGCGGCTGTTAACTTTGGCGTCGGTTGTACTGGTCTCACTCAACTTGCTAGAATTTATATGCACAAGCAGCAACGAGAGCAGGATATGAACAATGCTGAGAAAGTACAAGAGCTGTCTACTTGATCTATCTTGATCGGATATCGTCATCTTAAATAAAACAAAACATTTTGTTGTCTTTTTCCATCTTTTTCACGTTCCTTCATCCTCCTTCTTCTAATTGGTATTCCCCTGCCTGCTCAACCATCTCCACTTGCTCATATTCCTTTCTCCCTTTGCTTCTGGTGAGACATGCCGGCCAGCCCAGCCCCAATCCACCCGCTCTGCCTGCCATCAGCTGCGATATCTGTACACGCTCAATCACTCCAACTAGCGTGCCTGGCTGGCTCACAACAAACACTCTATCCACCCCCATACTCTGGAACGTCGCTACAATCACGTTAATTGGCGTCGACGCGTAGAAGAAAAGCGGGGCTGTATCGACATATGTGCTAAGATCGAGTGTGTCTGGGGTTTCTGTTTGGTTGAAGGAGAAAGAAGAGTGGATGGTTGAATTAGACTCCACTACACCACCAATAGCAACAATCTTCTCTGCCTGAACCCAACCAACAAGCAGACTATCGTTGCGGGTAATGATAGCGTAGCCATGAGTGTGAGTGTGAGCATCATCATCATCATTACCACGCGTCAGCTCCATCAATTCCCTAATCTCCCCATCAGCGGGCAGAGTGGGATAATGGGACAGAGCGACGTCGCGCGCACACACGCCGTGCATATCACGGACACTCGCGCCCCGTACCCCCAACCCAACATCAATATCCACCTGCGGGATATATGTGTACTGCTGGTGAGAAATCCATGCCGTGAACACACCCTGCTTCCCAAAGGCATCTGCTACCCACTTGGCCGTCATCACCGCGATCATGATCGGGACGACGTGCGAGAGTGCGCCAGTAAGTTCGAAGATGATGACGACGAGCGAGACTGTAGAAGGTGAGATGAGAGATGAGATAAAGATTAAAGTAAGTAAAAGGAAGAAAACACCACAAAATAAAACCTCACTCACCAGTCATACGCGTAATACCAGCGAGAGTTGCAGCAGCGCCGACAGTAGCGTAGAGACCGGGGCGGATACACCCGCCACCATCACTCGCACCATGACAATCGGCGAAAATAGCTAGCGTCGAGTAGCGCTCTTCGACCAATTCGAGTAATCCACCGAGAGCGCGTCCCATACACGCACCGATGGAGAGACCCGGGAGAAATATACCGGCAGGTACAGAGAGACCGAATGTGTAGGCTGTAAGGAGCAGCTTCACCACGGCAGCGTAGGCCAGTAGCATAACTGTCACGCTTACACGCCGGTCACTGTTGCAAAGCAGCACTGTGGCATGTAGCTGTAGCGTTGGTGCTGATGTGGTGTTGGTATTGGAACACTCCTGCAAGAGCGCTGCGACTAGTGAAGTGTTCTGCACTCTGTGAGCGTGTCAGTGAGTGTGAGTATGAGTGTTGAAGAGCATAGCATAGCAATAGAGCAAAATAGCACTATAGCAACACAGCACTCTAAAATAAACCCACACACCTCGTCAGGATACTCGCATAACTCAGCAGAGCAGTAAGGAGAGCGACGGCGGTCGTTTCGAGGATAGGGTAGCGTCTGAGAGTGGTATCGCGGCGCAACCTAGCGAAGAATAGGTTAAGCCGTAAAAGCGCAACACCCGCCAACCCGCCGAGTGCGCCCAGGAGGAGCCAGAAGACCAATTCAAACTGCTTCCAAGACTGGTTAGTAGAAACGGAGAAGAGGACTAGCTTCCCCGTCCCGAATGGGTTGCACCACTGCAGCGTTACTGCGGCGAGTGCAGCACAAACAAACGCCTGCCAGAGAGTATTGGTAGGGAAGAGATTTATGTCAAGTTCTTCCAATGCGAACATGACGCCTGTGCAGTTGAGGGTGAGGGGGCAGGGTGATGGCTGTTAAGTTGACACACACCTCCTAATGGTGCACCGAATGCTACACTCACACCAGCAGCTGCAGCAGCTGCGTATGTCTGACGCTGACGCGCGCCGGAATTTGTCCAGTCACCTACACCTACACCGATCCTGCGTACCACCCCCATGTACAACTCGGCAAGAGCGCAGGTGACGTGTATCAGTGGCCCTTCTTTGCCAAGAGACAGCCCAGAGGCTACACTGAGGGACAGCGCAACAGCTTTCACGACGAGCGTGCGCATTGATAAGAAATCTCGTATAGCAATACCGCCAAGAATAGCTTTGATTTCGGGGATGCCCGTGTGGAAAGCGCGTGGAGCGAGTTTAGCGACGAGAGTAGCTGATGCGAGTGCCAAGAGTATGGCAGAGAAGACGTAGACAAGAAAGGCGATGATGTTATTCGTCGCCGTCGTGTGCTCGATCCAATCGTCGCACATGTGGTGCATCGGACAGCAGCTCTTGAGTGAGCGCAGGAAGAGAGACGTGCAGTGGCCTTGCCTGAGATCAGAAAGCCAGTCGATGATGATATCTAGACAAGCAGAGATGATACCTGCGGAGATGGCGGTGGAGATGAGAACGAACCAGAGAGATAGCGATAGAGAGAGAGAGCGGAAGTGGGTGGATACGGCGGTGTGCGCGTGGGAGATGCTGGTATCGACGGCGGACATGTGCAGCTCATGGAGGTACGAGAAGAAGGGGGAAATGGATGAAAATTTGTACAAATTAGTTATTTGAGTACTTGTCAGCGTCGACACCGTGATGGCTATGGTTAGCAAAGTTAAACCACGGGATAGTTGCCAATTTGAGTTGAGAGAAGGCAGAGTTCCTGTGAGCGACGCCTTGGAGGTATGGGGAGAGGCCAGTGTCACCGTAGAGGGGTTTGCCTTGGTTGGCTCTGGATGATAGCTCAGCCATATCTTTCTCCTGCTCTTGACCATTCTCAGTCCAACCAAAGAATCTGAAGGACGATCTTTGATAGGCGAGTAAGAAGCCGCCGATCACGCCGAGAGTGGTAGGCACAGCCAATTTAACTTTGACTTGCTTGATGGCGTTTGTTGGGTTGATTTGTTCCCAAGCGTAGTACAAACCAGGGGTGGCCGTGGACAGAGCACCCCAGGCAACGTAGTCAGATGGCCTGAAAAATCTAACGACTCTGCTGAAGTGAGGATCAACGTCGATGAGTGGAAATTGGCCTGGCGATTCTGGAGAAGGCATTGTTGGTTGTTCACTTACAACCATGAACCACTCGAGTCCTTACTCAAAAACTCAAAATAAAAAAAGGAGATCGACTGGTTTTAGCTCTTTTTATAATTTAATTTCATCTCCCTTCAAATCGAGTTATAGAGATGGCACTGGTGATGGTGATGGTGATGGTGATGGCTCCGGCGATGCTCACGGCTCCGGAGACAATCACGGAGATGGCCTTAAAGATGCCCACATTGACTCACCAATGGATATCGAGGAACTAGGCGCTCATCCCACTGAAGATCTCATCGACTGGAGACAGCCAGATGATTCACAGCAAACCAACAACCTGCTATCCAACTTTTTTAAAGACAAGGGGAACCGCTCACTCACCTCTGAGGAAGCCGTTCAATGTTTCAAATTGATCGGCAGCTCAATCCAACAACCTCCACTCGACCAATCACAGAACATCCCCTCCGTCGCCCTATTCTCTCCAGGCACTTCCACTACCCCCACACGCAAACCACAAACTAGCTCTGTTAACGCTTTCTTATCCCCTGCCCGTTCTAACCTCTCCCAGAGAAGCAGCGTAAGTTCGAGAAACTCCAGACAAAGCCTCGGTGGTTCTTTATCTGCAAGGAAGAGACCTATCTACATGGGCGCTGGTTTCGGCAGCCCATCCCAATCAAATAGAAGAAACAGCTCAAGCTCGTTGGAAAATGTAGGCAGATCCATCGGCGTTGGTTCATCACTCCCCATCGACACGGGCAAGAGGCGCAGAACTGATGATTCAAACGCAGACTCAAAACAACAACAGCAGCAGCAGCAGGTAGAAAACAAAAAACACCAGCAATCACAACCAAAACTCACTTCCACTCCTTCAAAATCGTCCCATTTGAGTGTTCCACGGTTTTCTAAACCCGCTACCGTCGTTCGACCCTCTCCACTCCGTCAAGTACAAACGGCTGAATCTCAATCATCTCAATCACCCTCACCTGAGAAAAGCAAGCAGAGAGAGGATCACAACACACCTTCAAAGCTCAGTAGTAGAGCTGCTGATGCTGTTTTGGGTGTTTTGGGTGATGAACCTGTTTCTAACAAACCATCAAATGAGACCATCAACCCATACCAAAATAACAACCCTGTCGCTCGTATTTCTAAGTCTCGTACACCTCGACCATCTAAGCTGCGTGATTCTAATTCTAGGAAGAGTGTTGCTCCCGAGAAGAAGACTGATGGAGAGAAATCAGAAGAAAACAAAGGTGCAAACGTAAGCGCACTCGATCTGATCGAACAGACAGATCCATCCGTAGGTGAAATTAGCATCCTTGATCACTCCAGCTGACGTTAATAGAAAAACAAGAGAAAAGCTGACGAGAACGAGTTGCAGAAAGGTTCAGCGACATCTAACGACCTGAGCAAACCCTCCTTTGATAAAGCTGAAGGTCGTTCGCAGCCTGAAACGGGAGCATTCGGTCCACTCGCAGCTAAAGCCGAACCATCACCGAAGAAGCAGGCTTTAGAGATGCAGTCAACCGATCGCGCTTTCGGACAGACACAGCCACAAAATAGCTCACTCGCTCAATCACATTCCTCTCAGCCGAAGCCTACTTTCGCCTCGTCTGTGCAACCAACTCCACCCTCGCCTAAGCCACCTGCAAAAACCACTGAAACCATAGACATCGACAGTGACAGTGATGTAGATGTAGATGGTGAGAAAGAAGAGGATGTCGAACAGGAGAAGGAAGAAGAGAGTGACGAAATGGAACACGACGAACTGGAACAAGACGAAGAGGAGATGGATGAAGTGGAAGAAGCAAAAGATGAAGAGCCAGCCAAGGCATCGGACGATGATAAGGAACTTGAAGAGGATCAAGTGAAGAAGGGTAAAGCACAACCTCAACCATCGCAATTCCCATCTTTCCCCTCATTCTCAACTGCAGCTAAGGAAGCGCAAGTGAACAAGGTTGAAGGTGAAGCGAAAGACAACAAGAGCTCCACATTTGTCAACATTTTCCCAGCTTCGACACCAACACCAGAATCATCAACCACAGCCACAACCGCAACTACACCACCTCCACAAGACGCCAAGGACAAAGCACAATCTAAAGCAGTATCGGAGATACCTTCATTTACTTTCAACTCGCTGCTTAATATCCCAGTGAGCAAGATAGCACCCGGGCTGAAGGAGAAGGTGGAAGCAGTACCATCCATCTCCTTTGCCATAAGGGTAGACGAGCAGCCGTCAACAGTATCAGCCACACCAGCCACACTCAACCCCCTCTGGGCAGCGGCTAAGCAAGGCGGGAATGAGAGGAGCTGCAGTATATGCATGTGCAAATCGCCAAGCAGCGCTGGAAAGTGTGTAGTGTGTGAGACGCCATTTTAAAAGATGATAAAATTAAATAATTATTTATACTTTGATACCAACTGTGATCTGTGTTAGTAATATGGAAATTGGTGCGGATGGGAAGCCATGCAAGGTGTGCAATTCGTTTAAAAGTTGGTCCAAGCAGCAGAGAAAAGGGGGAAGTGGGAGTAGTGGGAGTAGTGGGAGTGGGAGCAACATCACCAACACCAACAACACCAACAACACCAACAACACCAACAACACCAACAACACCACCAACAACACGCAAACCCAAAGCAATATCCAAAAACTAGCCCAACCAACACTAGCAGACAAATTCGGGTGTCCAGTCGACGCAGACCAACTCGGTCGGCAGACATGGACATTCCTACATACAGCGGCATCATACTACCCCCACACAGCCAGTATAAGTGAGCAAACTCAGATGAAGAATCTAATTAGCTCAGTTGGCTCTTTCTACCCATGCGGTGATTGCGCTAGCCATCTACGCAGTTACGTCAAACAACAGCCGCCACAGGTTCATACACGCTCTGCGCTTGAATTGTGGATGTAAGTTGCCTTACGTGTTCAGGTCGCGCAATAGTCTTACACATACACGTACAGGTGCCAGATGCACAACGACGTCAATGCCCGTCTCGGTAAGGATATTTTCGATTGCGATAAGGTGCCGCAACGGTGGAGAGACGGCTGGTTGGATGAATCTTGCGATTAAAAGTGTGGACATATAGACAAATAATGTATTTCTATTCATAATTGATGATTATTACCTTACGTCGACTCATCTGTCTTGCTTTTTTTAGCTTGATTTGACATCTTGGCTGCCTCCCTCGCCCTGCGCTTTTCACCAGTCCTTCCACTCTTCTCTGGATGTTCTTTCTCCTCGTCTAAATTGTCTTCGCCTTCGACTTTGGGCTGCAGGGCTAGTTGAGAGTAGAGGTCGAGGTGCTTGACATCCTTTTCTGCGCCTGGAGGATGATATTAGACGGAATTATATGTAAGAGGTTAGAGCAGTCTTACCTTGCACAGTCAATCCATTCAACGTACTCACAAGCGAATTTTGTTCACTTATTTGTAGCTGTATATCTATCAGATAATACCTCAATAGAGCCATAATCTCCCACCTCTCCTTCAGAATTCAGCATGAGTACAGCAGCTGCATCTGGCGCTCCTCTGGATGTATCGAGCGTCACAACAAACTTGCCTCCGCCCATGTCTGCCATTTCGATGATAGGATGCTGCAAATCAACAGCCTGGATATTGAACTCGTTGGCCTCTACAAATGCTGATTTTCTCGCGTAGAAAACACCTGTCGCACTGCGATATAACGTTAATGGAGCTGCTTGCACAGCGCTTTCAACTCACCCGCATGAAGTGAAGAGCACGAGTGGGTCAACAGCATCACCACCCGCATCCTTTCCAATTCCACTAACCAATATGCGATCAATGCACAGAATATGCTCACCGTAATCAGCCGGAATATCATCGCTCTTCAGCATCTTATCTTGAATTTTGATTGCTCTCACTGAAGCATGAGCAAGAACAGCATCTCTCACGTCAAATCGCCTCATTTCCTTGCCCTCTTTGTAATTCCACAGAATAATATAATCGTCACCACCACCAGACAAAAGAAGATTTTCATCGAGTACACCGACTGCAGTGATAAACTTTTCGTGGCCGAGACAGAACATATCAATGACATATCCCAGTGGGTTCCTTGATATGCGTATGTGAGCATCTCTGTCTGCAGAAATGATGTGTGAGGGAGTGACGGCGACATCATTAACCATTGAGACATGTCCAAGCAGTGGTTCCTTGTCCTTGTTTTTAGTTTTTGCGTCATTCTCCTTGTCTTGGTCCGTTCTATTGAGCTTGTAGGTGAAAATATCGCCGAATTTGTCTCCAACGAGGACAGTGTCTTCGTTGAGGAGATTGAGTGAGTTTGCACGCTTGCTGATGAGGCTGAGGAGTGGTAAGCAGATGTCATAAAGCCAGATGCCCCACACACACTGTGTCTTTGAGAACGAGTGCATCTTTCTCGATATTCCAAACGTTAAGCTGCTTATCGTCGCCAGTACTTATCAGCTGCTTATCGTCGCTGCTGAATAGGAGCACTCTGATAGGCATCGTGTGTCCTTCTGTGCTCTTGAGGACTTTGATGCTGAGAAGGCTGAGTGGGAGTATTGTAAACGAGGCCACACGAACCCATCAATTACAGCTATTTGATTGTTGGATGCTACAGCCAGAACTCCTCCTCTGCCACACCGCAACGCTGAGAAAGGAAATAAGCTCATGATTGTTATGTAGATTACAAGATAAATCCATTTTACTCGCTTTTACCTCCTCTATTCGAAGCCAATGGATCTTTCTGTGAGAATCTCCCTGATGTTGGCATAGGTGGGTTGCTTGTGTTGACTTGCTGTGTCTTCTCGGGTGTTTTCTCGGACGCAGGGGCAGTTTCAGCCGGCAACTTGTCCCAGGAAGTGCCGGTGAGATCAAGATCAGCAATAGTGCTAACCTTGCGTTTATCAGCTTCAGAAGCGTGTTTCCGGAAGCTAGTCATCGCTTGTTCGCCTACGCCAGCCTGATTGAGGTCATCAAGTCTCTTCTCAAATTCAGCCGTTCGGGCCAATCGATCCCTCTCTATTCTAGCGCCCTTTTGCTCCTGCGCTGTACCATAGTACCACATACCGCCAACGGCTGCGACAACGGTGGCTCCCTGCGCATAGACTCTGTATCTGAAGAACTTGTTCGCTGCTCTGCTGTTACCCCTTCTAATCTCCATGGCTGCGCGTGTGAGCGCTATAATCGTCGCACCGATTCCTATGCCTACGTCAGCGTTTGTCTGTCACTCAACTCGATACATTCCCACCAATAGGAACCAATGGCTGTTCAACCAATTTGCGATATGCCTTGTCTTTTGGTGACTCATACCCAAGTGGCAACGGCTTGGGAGCTGGCGGAGGAATTGGTGGTTGTGACGCCATAACGGTTCTTCAACAAGAACAATGAGCGGCGCCGAGGCTAAAGATAAGGTTACAAAATTTAATGAGTGAGGGTGTTAGTTGCAATCATTCTGCCGAATTAATCTCAATACAGCCCCTGCGCCGACGCTGCAAAGAAGAGCTTCGAGTGTTTAGAAGACAACTACTATCAGAAAGAGAACTGCAAAGAGGTTTTCGAGAATTACAGGAGTGAGTCTCATTTTTATAGCCCCGCACAGCTCACATTAGCCCAAGATTGTAAGGCACTCTGGGTAAGCAAACATTGATAACACTCCCACCACCACACTCACACTCTCCCAGCTCAAAGCAAGGCGAGAAGGCAAATCTTAATGTATCACGTCATTACCATTCAATATCACCCACTTCTCGATACGCCTTCCCCAATGCCCAGATTGTGAAGGAGAACTTGTAATTTGGATATGAAATAGCGCAATTCTTGTTGAATATACCCTAGTAGCATCTGCATTAGACGGTTTGAATATCATTAAACCACTCACCTCAATCGCTTCCTGCGTCCAACTACCGTCTTTGTTTTGTCGACTCATTATCAATCGTACAGCGCGTTTGATTGGCTCTTTATGTGGGTATCTGGCATGCAACAACGCAAGAACGACCCACGAAGTCTGCACTACCTGACTGTCTTGGTGCTGAGTGTATTCCTCTGTCTCGCAACTCAAATAAGATTCTCCCCATCCACCATCTTCTTTCTGTTTGCTGAGAAGAAACTCGCATGCTTTTCTTACTTTTTCACTGTTCTCGTAGTGCTCTCCTACCGAAGAAAGCGACTCTAAAGCAAACATAGCCGCATACGTGAAACAAATGGCCCAACTCCCATACCAACTTCCATCTTCTCTTTGTGCGGCATGAATATACTTGATAGCTGCATTTGTTGTCCTTTCTATATCCTCTCTACGATAATCTGGCTGGTGCTTCTTGAACAGTGACAGTGCCGTAACGACAGATGTTGTACATTCTGGGTACGAGTATTCGACCATAATCTTACCGAAAACTTCAGCAGGGTTGAGGAGTTCGAGATGTTTCGAGCCTCTCGTCAGCTCATACGATGCGAAACCACCATCTGCGTTCTGCATCCCTAGTAGCAGATCGACTGAATCATGTAAACGTTCATACGAGACGTGGTGTTTTGTGTGCCTGGTAGGAGTTTAAAAATAGCTTTGCGCGCACTTCATACTCACTTCAAATACTCCTGAAGGTATATGACAGACTTTATGCCTTCAGCTGTGCAGTCACTGACCGTATATCCTTGTTCAGCTGTACTAAATGGCCATGCACCTTTAGTTGGTTGACGGTAAGCTGGATAGAGCGGATCTTGTCTTATTTGGCATTTGTCAATCCATTCAAGGAGCTTCTCAGTGGCTTGCTTGTTTTCTTCTTCTTCGCCAAGTCCCGTCTCAACGAGTGCTTGAGCAATGAATGCAGCATCCCACTTATGTGTTGGTGAGCAATAAAATACCTACCTCTTACACCCTCCCACCTACCAGCTGAGATCCGTTTGTACCAGTCTCACGCAAGCCATCAGGACCAAGCCACAAAAAGTCATTTGTCTTTTCCAAATGCTTCTTGACGGCGTTAGAATCAGGCCCATCAGCATCCAGACGGCAGAGCTGGTTGAAAGCCTTATTGATAGGCGCTAATCCCTGATAACATGTGTTCTCATCTTCGTGAACGATATGCGTGTAAGCTTTCCTTAGAGCTGCTTGTCTAAGCGGTGGTATAGAGCAGGGTTCATATCCGTAGTAGAGAGCAGCATTAAGGGCGTCCATTACAGCTGAATGTGGTTGGAAGAGATCGATTTTGTTGACGTTGTTCCGCTGTGCAGACCAATCAATACTAGCGTACGGATCCACATACAGCTCTTGTTTCAGCTGCTCTGTAAGCTCAGTCGATCGGCCTATGAATCTCTTCCCATAGAGGTATGACATTGGGAGGTAAATCTGTATTCAATTAGGAGGCAAAATCTTTGAATATTACCAACTCACCTGTCTGCAGTGTATCCACCATTTGGTAGGATGTATTGGCAGCCAATCTGGTAGCAACCTAGACACAGAGTGAAAAAAGTCCAAACAATATTATTAGACCTACCAGAGCTCAGGTGGTACTGGATTGACACCATCCCAATCGTATACACCTAAGCAAGCAAGCCAAAACTTCCCCCACGCTGGAGATCCAGTTGCACCGCCTGTGTGCATTAGCTGTATTCGTCTTTCTATAAGCCATTCTACGTACCAAGCTTGTGCAGAGTCCCCCTAGCTTTAGTCATGACAGGGTGATCTGCTTCAACACCAAGAAGCCTAAGCGCTGTATAGTTTAGCGCTGTACCGAATACAGTGGATGGACTTTCAATATGTCTTGGACATCGTTAGACAGGCATGATGAAATGTAGACTGCTCACATTCCCCAGCCGCCATCAACTTCATGAGCTCTGTTAAAGAGATAGCGAATAATTTCCACTCTCTGTTCCTCGGCGAGTTTCACACCTGATATGTAATTTGAAATAACGAGACCAGGAAGCAAGAACATGGGACCTCCATATTCACCAGCCCAGTGGCCATCTACGGATTGAATTTGCTTGTAGAATTTGAAGCCTGGTGGAGTGAATGAGCGAAACGGAAGAGCAAAGGCTTCAACAGACCATTACGAGCAGCGTCGAGGGGGTTTCGTGGCTCAGGGAGTTGAGGTAGATTCTAAGGATGATTAGGTGAGTGTAATTGTGATACTGGGATATAAAACCCACAATATCCAATCCCAACCAGTATTTATCTTCAATACTCTGCGGAGAAGCAGCCGATTGCTCAGGGGAGAGATACTTCCACTGGTGCCTGCCGACGTCAGTAACTATCAACCTCCATCGGGTGTAATCAGTCACAGGCTTGTGCGGCACATCGTTTATCGTTTGAGGCGATGTCTTCATTTGTGATGAACGTTGATAACAACCATCATCGACGTAATATAAAATTAAAATTAAAATCCTATTAAATATTATGGTTAACTTTATATCATTTATTGGTCTCCTTTTAGGTGCTGCTGGCGCTGCTGCTGCTACATCCAAACAACCACCTACAACACTTCAAATTGGAATCAAAGAAAAAGCTGATCCTTGTTTACATACAGCGCAAAATGGTGATAACCTGAAAATGCATTACGTTGGATCGTTATTCGAACAAGGTACCGTTTTTGATTCGAGTAGAAAGCCTGGTAGGCATCCTTTTACCTTCAAATTGGGTGCGAATCAGGTCATTTCTGGCTGGGAGCAGGTGCGTTTCTTGTTACCCTTCTTTTCTCCCTTTTTTTTCCCCTCCTAACGCTCTCAAAGGGCGTTCTAGGCATGTGTCAAGGCGAGAGACGCAAAGTAACAATACCGCCTGCACAGGGATACGGGAACAGATCTATTGGTCCTATCCCTGCTGGTTCTACTCTTGTTTTCGATATTGAGCTTCTTGACGGTGCGACGGGTCCTGGAAAAGTAACACATGAGGAATTGTAGATTGTACTATTAAAACACATAAATTAGTTAATTACACAAGGTATGGGGTCACCGTGATCACCGCTGGTCCTCTCAAATTGTAGTCTGCTTTGGTGATGGCGAAGCTCGAGTGATCTGCTGATGTTATCTGGAAATCGTTAGCGCTATTGCTATACTCTGGCGACTCTTACTTTTGCTACAATACTAGCGCCCAGGAAAGTGTTTAAATCATCTCTTTTTTTGAAGTCTGCAAAGTAATCTGGTACTTTGAGCACCTTGATAGCTGATGCTGATGCCTGCAACTCGTTATTGTCACCTTTGCTGAGGTATGGTTCGATATGTGGTGCTAGCAATTGCGAGAAGCCCTTGGAGCCAGCCAGAGGTCCTGCCAACACCAGTCCATTCAAGATTTGCTGCCTCGTTTCAATCTCGCACTGATCTAATGTATACACGATAGCCTCAGGTAGACTAACTCGTGTCTGCTCCTCATCAACTCCTTTCAAGCCTTTCAGGAGGTTCATGTTAAACAATGGCTCCCAAAATCTTTGTCTTATCTTCCCAACAGATACAGTGCTTCCGCGCCACTGCACCTCAAATCTCCCTTGAGAGGCTGCTGGGTTATTTTCCTTTGCGTCCTTTTCATCAATTAAATTCTGCTCTTGACCACTAACGAGTGCGGCTGCGATATCCAACTCCTCTCCTTTCTTCTTCTCTTTCTCGTCTTCCTCGGGTAGAAGCGAGAGCGAGTGAGGATGGTTGAACAGCTCTTGAGCAATCTCGACCAAAGCGTTAAATTTCTCTTGCTCCCCCAACGCGCTAAGCTTTTCATGTGCGAGCAGATGGCTGTCGCTCTTCAGCAGACTTGCGAGATAGACTGACAGCTCCCGTGTGCCAAACCTCCAGTGCGTAGCAGCCGTATACTGAGGCATAGTTTCCAGTACTGGTACAACATCAGTAGAGTCGTAGCCTATATCGATGAAAAGACCATTGACACTGCCTGAAGCATAGAGACCAAGGACGGGGCGTTCTAACAGTGCAAACACAGGAACGTTAAATCTTTCAAAGAAGATTTGAGTAATCTTCTCGCTTTCATCCTTTGACAGTCCGTGTGGGACAGTGACCAACACCAAAGCAGTTGCAGCACGTGGGTTCCCAAGAAGCTGCTTAAGGGCGTGTTTCCAAAGGGCCTCTGCACCAATCCAGTCGTGTATACGACCATCACGCCACGGATAACTTATCTCAATAGGCTCTCCCGCCAGTAAGGTATCTTCAAGTTGCTGTCCTACGAGATAACTCGATGGCCTGAGACGCATCGGCTGCTTCTCATCCGTGTCCATGCTGTCATCTAAATCGCCCTTGGCTATTCCATCCAGCGTCGTCTTCTTGACGCCGACTTTTGCTTCGAATTGCAGCTGAGGCTTGTGGAATATTTCTCCGAGCGGCTTGCCTGCGAGCATCGTCCTGCCTGTTTCTATAACTATTATATTGCTTTCCTGATAATTTCTGAGTCCATATTCGAGATATTAGCTCTGTGCCTACCCTCATCTGCGCAGTGCCAGTTCTTGGTGGTTTAAGTTAGAGAGGCGGCAGCGGCAACGGCAGCTATTGAGGAGGCAGGATATCGTGTACACTACACGGATTATCTACTCCAGTCACGGAAATTGATAAGAGATGCAAATACATGAATGAGTGTTATTGTTACAATGAGTGTGGATGTGCGCTGCACATTATAATATGAACTTAGTATTGCTCTATTTCATTGGTCCTTCCAGAGAGCCAATCCGTTTGCGTCTCGCTTAGTCCAATTGCCAGGCCCAAACGTCGTTCAATACACCTTGAGGCATTGAACCAAGATCTGTGAAGAGTGCTTCGGACATGTCGTAGTGGTTGTTTGCACATGCAGCGCCTTTATCTTGTTAGAAAATTTTGGCACAAGCATTCTGCAACTCACATTTGTCGGCAACGTAACCGTAGCTAGTGACGCCATTGACGTTGAAGCCCTGCATTTGTTGTTAGTGGGGTCGAATAGTTAGTCTTTTCACCCACCATCCACTGTCCACATGGGATTGGTGAGCCAAATCCGACAGCGACAAAACGATCGTCGTTTGATAAGTACTGGCCGCAAGCACCACGGTTTCCGGTCTCAGCATTGTACCAAGTGGCTTGGTTACCGTAGGAGTCTGCTGAGCGCTTAGCTGCAGGGGCACCAGTTTGGGTAGGTGCGGCAGCGACCATTGAGGCGATAGCGGCGACGACGATTGACTTGTAGAACATTGTAAAGAGAGTGTGCGTGTTGTAGATAAAGAAGAGCTACAAATGATTCTCAACTTTTATATCCCACAAGACGTTCGAGATTTTCGTCCTCCAGGAACTCTTGAGGTGAGACTTGTAACTTAATCGTGTGTTAGATGACGATTTCTAGCGAATTGTACAGCTTTTCGGAACTAATCGTGTGAATTAATTTCAGTTTATCCCACATGTGTAACAGTTTGGCATTCTCTGGAAGCAGATAGTGTGAGTCCAGTTTTTGCCAAATTTCGAATCGTCGCTAACACCAAAAGCTTGGCGCCTAGCTTCAGGGAAACGGGAGACATTCTCTAAAGCTGATTTTGAAGCTGATTATGCGGTATTTGACCTCTACAAGATTTTATGGTGAGACACTCCAACTTGAAAACAAATTTGCGAATGTTTAAGATGCAGTCTGTGGTAAAATTCGAGAAAGCTGTGTTTAATTACTCTATTAACCTGTGATATCGTTTGTTCCTAAGTGTCAGCTTGGTGTCGGAACTTTGGTTTCGAACTTTTAGCGTCGGGAACTCCAAGGTGAACAAATTCAGATAAGATAGGTATGAAGATATCATTCTATAGCGTTAACAGCACAGCTTTTACGATCCCGACTATGGTTTACATGTTGAAACCTTAAATTTTATGCCCCACGCTAGAGGTTATGTCTCACGCTAGCTTGTCGGGTTTTCCACGCAAGAAGACTCTCTCATCAGTGCTTAAAGCTCTCGTTCTAAGCAGCTGGACAATTGGTAGATGGGAAATGGGCCGTTGGCATGTTGTCAGATACTTTTCTATATACCACAACGATAACATATTTGAATTGATTTGAGAATTAGTGCATGATTTGATGGAATACTATATATTATTTTATGTGAATGGATCAATAGAGGTGCAGATTTTGATTGTACTGGATCTACAGCTTACTCGTGGCTCTGCACTATCGGACACTCTGGAAGGTATAACACGACCTAAACCGAGATTTGGCGCGTATGAGACCCTATCTAGTTGCGTGAATATCATACATAATACTAAACACACGACTGAGCATTGTCAAACACGGCTGCGGATGTTAAGCATTTATGTGTTGACAGGCAGATATTGAGCATTTATACGTTGGTATAGACTGAAACAAAAAAAAATTTGCAATGAGTGTATTAACAAAGAGTGTACAGTAGTGCATAGAGAAGCACAGTAGAATTTTTACAGTTTTGCAGTTTTGTCTATGTCTATAACTTCGATCTAACCAGAGAAATCAAAGTGCACAAAGCACAATGTGCCAAGTGCAATCTAGAGGGTGCTTGGCTCAACCCAGCTATCGACTTGCCATGCCCAGATGTCGTTGATGACACCTTGGCCGAATGCACCAAAGTCGTTGAAGAGGGCTTCGGACATGTCGTAGTGGTTGTTGGCGCATGAAGCACACTTGTCGGCAACGTAACCGTAGCTAGTGACGCCGTTGACGTTGAAGCCCTGCATTTGTTGTTAGTGGGGTCGAATAGTTAGTCTTTTCACCCACCATCCACTGTCCACATGGGATTGGTGAGCCAAATCCGACAGCGACAAAACGATCGTCGTTTGATAAGTACTGGCCGCAAGCACCACGGTTTCCGGTCTCAGCATTGTACCAAGTGGCTTGGTTACCGTAGGAGTCTGCTGAGCGCTTAGCTGCAGGGGCACCAGTTTGGGTAGGTGCGGCAGCGACCATTGAGGCGATAGCGGCGACGACGATTGACTTGTAAAACATTTTAAAGAGAGTGAGAAACCTGTTCAGTGTATGCGGACAAAGACATGAAGAAATCGAGCGGCTTTTATCTAGTGAACAAAAGGTCTGGATCTTAGGAACCTTTTCATCACTAGGTACTTGAATGAATGTGTCGGATGACATCACGTCATATCTGAATCATCATCTGAGTCAACTTAACTAAATTTTTGGCTCGCTTCGGGAATAACAGGGGTGGTTGAGAATGACAGAGTAATCTACTTACAGTTGCCTAGCAAAATCTGGCTTCCTCCGACCTCTACGTTTCGTCTGGCAGTTGTCAATTGTGGATTGAAAATCGCTCTGAAAGTTCCATTCGGTTTCTGATGCTTAAAAGGTAATTGTCAATTTGTATAAAAAATTCGCAAATAAAATATGGAAGACAAAAGAAAAAGGTATCGAATTGCAGATAGAAGGTTTGAGATGCAAAAGTAAATGCATTAACCCGGAATTGAACCGGGGGCCGATCGATGGCAACGATCGAGGTTACCACTACCCCATTAATGCTTATAAACATTCATTTTTACATCAATATATATCAAACCCTCAAGAGGCCTTAAACGCGACTCTTTTTGATTTTAAAGAACTTCAGGATATACCACAACGTTTAAGTTACGCCTAAAATCTATATCAGCCTATTAGGGTGCCAGCTTATCCTTGTCAACCAGTGATACTATCTCAAAACGGACAGAGGGTTCCAAAACGGCTCTTAAAAGTCCGCTTAAAAATTAATCTGTCTAAGGCTATCATGGAATTATTATAAGCTATATTTTACACACAGCTTGTTCAATCAGGGGGATTTTATATAATTGCAACAGAAATGCACCTCAGCAGTGTTAGTTTTAATATATTCACAGGAATTTATAGCTATATCACAGCCACGCAAGCTCATACCACAATGACTCACACCGCCGATAGCGACCTAGCCGACTTCTTCTTTTCAAACCACTAAGCAAATCAAAATGAGTACACCACCAAAGCTCTGGCTCAGATGCGAGACCAAGGAATTCGAAAAAAGAGCAGCGCTCACGCCAGCAACGACGAAGCAGCTTCTCGATAAAGGATTCGATGTGACAATTGAGAGAGACCCACAGCGCATTTTCGACGACGAGGAGTATGAGAAGTGAGTTTATTTTTAAGATAATTTACGCACAAGTAACTCACACGCTACAGAGTCGGTGCAAAGCTCGCACCACACAACTCATGGCCAACAGCGCCAAAAGATACGTTAATCATTGGATTGAAAGAGCTCCCAGTCGAGGACAAGCCGCTCGAGCACACCCACATCCAATTCGCACACTGCTACAAGCAACAAGCTGGCTGGGCTGATGTATTGAAGAGATTCGCAGACGGAGGCGGAAGTCTGTATGATTTGGAGTTCCTCACTGATAACAGCGGTCGCAGGGTCGCTGCATTTGGCTTCCACGCAGGTTTTGCAGGTGCAGCTGTCGGTTTGCTCTCACATATTGCCCAGCAAGAAGACAAAGAACTTGGTCATTTAGAGCCATACCCTAATGAGGATGAGCTTATCGACGATCTCAAGAAAAAGATCGCCGCAAGCAGCTCCAACAAGCCTATCAAGGCTCTTGTCATCGGTGCACTCGGCAGATGCGGTAGAGGTGCTGTGTCACTCTTCCAAAAAGCCGGTCTCGCAGATGAGAACATTATCAAGTGGGATATCAATGAGACCGCAAAAGGTGGCCCATTCCAGGAGATCCTCGATGTTGATATCTTCGTCAACTGCATCTACCTCAGCTCTAAAATACCAAACTTTATCGATCGCCAATTCATCGAGAGTGCAGGCAAGGACCGTAGATTGTCGGTAGTTGTAGACGTCAGCTGTGACACTACTAATCCAAACAACCCAATTCCAATCTACAACGTTAATACTACCTTCGATAAGCCAACAGTACCAGTCGAGTTAAATGCAGACGTTCCTCCAATGCAGGTTGTCTCAATCGACCACCTCCCTACTCTCCTCCCAAGAGAGTCTTCGGATGCATTCTCACATGACCTCCTCCCATCTCTCTTCGAGTTAACCAACCGCAACACCGCACGCGTGTGGACGGAAGCTAAGGATTTGTTTGAAAAATTCAAGGGTCAAGCGCTTGCAACCATCGGTCAGGCGTAAATGTACTTAAATTATTTCTATTTATACAACTCGTTCAATAGTACAAAATTTGGTTGTCCTTTGATTCATTATTATAATTATATTTTCAATTCACATTAATCCTCTTCGCCTTCTAGTGATTCGTAGCCAGCTCTATATGCCTTTCTGCGTTGGTATGCTATAAACGAAGCGTATCCACCACCACCAAGCAAACCTGTGCCTGCCAAAGCAGTAAAAACAATCCATCCCCATCTGTAGATCCACGAAGGCTCGTAGGGTATCAGAACTCTATCTAGCACGACAATTCCGCCGCCGATCGACATAGAGTGTGGATCGTCTTGGTCTGAGTCCTTGTTGTTGCTGTTGCTGTCTAAAGCAGACATACTGGAATTGTAAAAGTGAGGTGACGCCCTTCCAAATCCCAAGACAATAGCAAAGTCTTCAGGCCCGTTGACATCTCTGGCTCCTTTGATACCGACGGTCCAGTCATTTTCCGTTTTCTTGAACGCCACATCGCCGTATTTGGATGGCCCACCCTCAGTATAAGAGAGCAAAGATGGATAAGCCATGTCGTCGTAAATAAAAAGAGGATGTCCGCCATTCGTAGGCGGTACATTATCCTGCTCTACCAAACTGTATGGATCTCTGTCTTCGAGGTAATCTGGGGGTGCTGGTAGGATGTGCATTCTGACTAGAGCTTCTAGTGCTGCTCTGTCATCATAGTAGTGCGTGAGATTAATGTGAGTGAATGCGTCGTCATTTGGCGTTAACACTGTATATGGTTTGACAGGATGCCCAATACTTGTGTTGCGCTTCTCGTATGGATTGTTGTAGTCTTCTGGAGGTGGTATGTCTCCATCGAGGAGCCAGTGTAGCCCGGACTTCTGGAACAGATCAAGCATGGTGTTGGCGTTGCTGCCCTTCAGCAACTTTCTCAGGGTGATGTCAACCTCTGCAGGTCGTTCAACCTGATCAATAATGTGTATGACGCCGCTAGAAGTGAGAATGTCGCCTTCTTTTATCACAGCCTTTCTTTCCTCCCCATTAAGAGAATAACCAACCTCGTTGCGGAGTGAGCCAACTGTTTTCTCTGTTGCATTGCCTTTGTCTCGAATGTGTAAATCAATATCTGTGTCTAAGAGCGTCTTGTATGTACCGTTAGTCATATCAGATAAGTATACGATATCGTTGATTACGTGGTAATTTATCAACTTGGTCAATTCAGACTTTGCGCGACCCTTGAGCAAGTACTTCATCGCATAGCCCAGCTCCTCAAATGCATTATTGGTTGGAATCAGGAGCGTTGTTGCCGGTACATGCTTAAGGTACTCGCCCATCTCAGCAGCATATACTGAGGCTACAAATGTCGACAGGCGAAGGTCCGATACAGCAACACTCATTATGTCTTTTGGTGGCTCTAGCACTGAAGAGATGAAGTAGATTGACTTGTTTCCCACATTAACTGTGATTTGTTAGAATGACGTTAAGGCTAGGGATTAGGCTAGAGCTTAGGCTCGAAGCGAAACATACATTCATTAGCGAGAACGCTCGCGTGGTTGAAGCTCCATCCGCCGCCTCTACCGGCTTTGTTGGTCGATTCAGGTTTGTCTTTGCGTTCAGACTTGGTTACGACGACTCGCTGTCCGTGTCCATCAAGCATATGTGTCTTAAGCTCTGTAGCAATCAATTCACCAGACTCAACGTCGTCCTTTCGGATGTTACCAGGAATGATGTGGTACTGAAGAGTGTTTGCCATATCGCTGTGCTGTGAGAGAGCGTCCACGCTGCCTTCCCTCATACCATCAAAGACATCGTTTCGAAAGACTAGAAGCGTTGCATTGTCTTGGTCATCCTTCAGATACTTATCAGAGAGATGTGCTGATCTGAATAAATCGACGAAACGGGTGGCGTTTAATCCGACCAACGCCTTCTCGGAATCCAGCAAGAGAAGTCGAGGGGGAGTTACGAAGGAGTCTATCAGATGTATGACTCCATTTGACGCCAAAATGTCAATTGTATTGATCTTGGAAGTCGTATCGTCATCCAGCTTAACTTCGAAATCGTCAACTTGCAGCTCTGTTTTGAGGTCTGTTTTAAAGTATTTATCAGAGTCCCATGCTGTACTCCAGCCCACACCATCTCCTCTTCCAATATGGCCTGACATCAAACTCAACAGATCTGGATTAGCGTACAGTTGATTGTGAAGGTATCCATAGACAGCATCGTCCAGGGCTTTGAAGGCATCGTTGGTTGGGAGGAAGAGAGTCAGACCTTTTGCGTTGTCATGTTCTAAGTTTGAGATGGCCTGTGAGGGCATCAAATCAGCCAGCATGGACAGAGATGGATGGGAGCGAATTTGTGTGGCTGTGATGGGTGAGCTGTTGCGTTTGAAATGTCAAAAGTACCACCCACCAAGATCTGCGGGCGGAATAATCACCGTATCGATTGGATAAATGACGCCATTTCGTACACGCTTCGGTTTGCTTGAGAGAATAGTTGCAGCACCGTTATCATTGCAGTTGCCGGTGTAGTTGCCTCCCACAGCAACATCCCTAAGTCCAAAGCAGACTTGAGAGTCATTAGACTTGCCGATGCGCACGTGTTGTCCAGCACCCATAAGGGACTTTCCATCGCCAGGCTCAGGCAGCCAGGGCGAGTGCGGCGGAGGATTGTAAGTGGGCTCACCAAGCACGTTGGCTGGGTGCAAGAGGGTTTGGTGTAATTGAGGGAAGTGACTATCACTGTTATCGTGAGAGGCGGTGTAATTTAAAATGTGATAGAAAATAATCTCGCGACTTCTCTCGTTGAGGTTGTCAGCGAGGCTGTGTGCGCCTTTCGAGCTCCTGATGGCGTCGTTTGTGGGGGCGTAGATGGTGAGATCTTCGAGCTTGTTAATAGCGGGAACAAGTTTGAGTCGCTGTAAAATCCTGACGAGATCTGTGAATTGAGGATCTGCGCTGAGTGCGTCTATGACTGTCATCTCTGCCGGCGAAGTGGGATCCACGGGGATGAACGTGGATGAAGATATCTGTGATTTTCGAGGCCACGCAGAGGTACTGGCTAGGCACTGCAAGAGTACCATCACCACTGCAAATATTGTTGACGCTTTATCTCGCATAGACGTCATTTGGCGGTTTCGGTTCAAGGGGCGCAAGCGATTTCAAATTTGTTGACATTTACAGTTGTTGTTGTAGCCTGGCATATTGCAAACCCTTTTATGGCAGGTATATATCCTCTAGGGACAAAGCAGGGGACTACTTTAGGCGTTCAGATGTATCGTAAGTGAACATAGTACAAGCTGCTCTCACATTTGGAAATCTAGCAATATTTCTTCTGCAAAACCGCAATGTCTAATAGTAGGAATCATATTTCAAGATTTACCCTTGTTTAGCACCCACTCGGCTGCAACGCCAGATCGACCTGTGATATTCAAAGAAAAGATCCATACGATGAAGTAGCAGGCGCAGAAGGATCACGTCAGACAGTCTGCATTCCTTGAACAGCTAAAATAAGTCGTTCTTGTCTAGAGTTGCTATGCGCGCTTCTAAGTCCAGTTTGACACTTGAGTCATCTGAGACAGTCTTCCTAAGCTGCCTAAAAGAACCTTAAATGGAAACATTCCCAAACATTTCCTCTACTTAATCTTATCTTGAACAAATTACCTGTAATAGCTACATCCTCAGCCGAATGCTCCTTGTTACCTACACGTTGCACTTCTTTGTCAGGGATCATTGTCCTTTGTACTGTGAAATCGCGGCTTTTTTTAAATTTTAGCCACATTCCCGAATTGAAACACAGTTTCGGAAAAGCTATTACTCGTTTACAAGATACAAGTTTCAAGTCAATATGGCCCATAGCATGACTGTCTTGTGGCGAATTGTGGCGAATCTCGATAAGCGCCTGCAAGCCACTCTATTCAAACCTCAAACACGCTTCAACGGTGCATGAAAGCAATAACACATGACAACAAAGTGCAAGTTATAATTGACATGGAATATCCGATAGAAAATGCGACAATTCCAGTTGAGACCCATTCTGCTGATGAGTAAGTAAAAGGGAGCGCGTCCATGATCAGAATCTTTGAATACGTCTTTTAGATGACTGAGGAAGTCTGTCTCAAAAATTGAAATGCCGAAATGGATTTACAGGCACGCAAGGGAAACCCTAGACAACATTGATGTAATTAGATTGGCTGAGATTCACCAATGTCCGAAGGGGGTCTCGCGCTTCTACCGATTCAACATTTGTTTATATGAATTGAGTACCATAAGTTGTTATGTGAGACGTTAAAGTCAGTTGTTTGCTATACATTATTAGCTTTTACATGTTAATCACTAACGAAAAAACCGACTGACGGTAGAAATAGTACCTTTACGCTAATAAAAAATCGATATCGGAGCTGTACAGCATTCACGTCAACTTGTACTCTATTTCACAGATGATACATACACCTTGAACGCCTAAAAGGGTCGCTTGCTCAGGCGTTTGGAATTTCTCAGAAATCTCATTAATCGATATAGTGTCATACAATGAATCTTAATCGAGTTATACACCACTTTCAATTCAACACTTGGCTAAATCTCTGCCCTTTTCACACTGCTTCCTCGTGCAGCTAGCTTGGCTTAATAAAAGTCCCTGCCGGCCCCTTATCATTGCATGTGCATAATTGAATATAATTTGTATTAAATATTAATGGAATATCTGCCCATTCTTCACAGTTTCGCGTGCTGTGATTGACATCTTTAAGTGTGCCATGCGGTGATTATAACCGAGCATCCGAGCATCCGAGCAAGAGGGATAGATGCGATCTCTAGCCTAATCAGCATTTGCTGCACCATTTCACTTCCCAATCTCCGCCACTCCTCACGAGAAGTCTTGAAGAAATGGAATAGCTCCCGACCGCATGTAAAATCTAGCGATCTATGAGTGAAATGCGGATGGATCTGTAGACGTACGATGCTACAAGCTCTTCTAATTGAGAGTATCCTTGATTTAATGACATCAATCACATCTGCCGATTGCGACTTACTTCACAATTATTAGAGGTTAGACTGAAAAGCAGTAATTTGGGGTGTGCAGTAAGCAGTTGAACAGAATGATAGCGCGCATAAATTAATTTTTTACTCAGTTTATCCCCCCCCCCTTCCAGCCTGTTCGCGATCTCTTACTAATGGCAAGGAACCGGTGGAGATGATTGGAGTTTGTTCGATGGCAATTCCAGATAAAATTTTATCCCATTGTATTGATTTGTAAATGATCGTTGAGAATAAGCATCGCAAGTCAGAATGTTTTAGTTTGCGGTCTCACTTTTTCCATGGCTTAAGAAGTCAAAGCTTGCAATGCAATTTATGTAGCTAATATAACTCGAACGATACGTGCAGCTTGTATGTACTGTTTAATTAAATGTTATGTCACTTCAGGAAATCGAACAACCTGGACAAATATTTACTAGGCACCAATTCACAAGCCGTCCGCAAAATTCATTGTAACTGTGTGCCTTAGACCTCGATCTTTCCTTATATAAGACTTGCATGAAGCTGAATTCTGCCTTCTCTACAACCTTTTCAACTCCTATAAAAACGCGCAGGATCGCAAAATGAACTTCAAAGCAATTGCTCTCGCCTCTCTCGCTGCCTTGGTCGCCGCTGCACCAACCAACGAACAACCAGTCAATGAAACTGCACCAGTCTCAAAGAGATCTGACGATACTTATAACAACATTGCCACCTGGTACAACGCTGAGACAGGCAACAGAGGTGCCTGTGGAGACTGGCTCTCCAACAACGATAGATTCGTAGCAGTATCTTACGATAATCCAATCCCATGCGGGCAATGGGTGGTAAGTGGGAAGTATGTTGCGCTATAGCATCTGACATCGTTTAGGGTTTCAACGTCAACGGAGTTACCAGTTACGGAAAAGTAGTTGATAAGTGCCCATCATGCGCTTGGAACCACTACGACATGTCTCTTGCGCTCTTCCAAGACTTTGATCAATTATACAAGGGCGAGATCTACGATATTTGGTCATGGCACGTCGACAGCTGGGTTGACCCATCAACTCTCTTCTAGATGCAATTACTGCAGGCTTTGGCTGGGATAGCTGCGGTCGAAACTTATAAATCATGTAACTCTTTGAATGCTAATGCCTTTACGAATCTTATTCAAGTGTAGATTTTTAACGCGCTCATACTTTGCACTTAGTTGCCATGTATTTTTTAACCTCTTCTAGTATGTGAAACATCTGTGCGAATATTTTGCGTGATGTAATCGATTTGCCTTCCAGACAGGCATATATCGAGCTTCGCAACGACAAAATCGTGTCCTGGAACTTTTATATTACTTGCAGTTCTCTGGGATATCGAGTACGTGGTTAGTATCATCCACTTTGTTCCCATTTCCTTAAGCTGCATTTATGTACTTGACCTTTGCTGCTGAAATGAGATCGCTTTGGTTGACGACGAAAGCCCATGAGCCCTGACTCTCTTTCGTTTGATTAAACCATCTTGAGATGATGAATATCTATTAAAGAGAAGTGGGGGTACGGAACGATAAGGAGGAGAAAAGCGCAAAACCCAGTATTGATGCTTCTTGATATATTGAAGGTCAGTGCTCATTATCAAAATCCTTTCTTATCTCCCTTTACAACATTACAGTTGATTGTCGCAGAGCAGTGACAAGTCAGAGACGGTCATTCACTGATAAAATCCAGCAGTCATTAAAACTACATTAATCTTTTATAGCCGAATTATCCCCATCCTCTCGCCATATCACAAAAGTAAAGCTCGTCATCTCCAGATCGAGAATGGCATGTTTACTGGCGGTTGTGTCATAGAAGCTTGATACCTTCAAAGTCACGTAATATTGATACCTTTCTGTAGTTATTTACTTTTTGACAAATTCGAGAGCAGCTTTATCATGAATAGCGTAGTTATGTGCTCTGCACTAGTCCAGCTAGATGTGACGTATTTCAGGGACTTTAACTTGGCATTTAAAAGTTTGCATTTCTACTAAATGTTTTATAAGATTTCAACGCAGTCTCAACTGCCTTCATACCCCCTTGATTGAATACGAAATCTCGAAATGCACTCGGTCGATCCAAACCCCCAATTTCAGAGTTGGGTTAAATTTCATTTTTCTTTGTAAAGGTCGTGATAAAAGGCTTGTGATCATCTGGAGTGAGAATAATTTCTCCCTGGTGCTAGTATTGAGTCACGTGGACGCTACGTGTCGGAAAACGTAAATCGCGCTTATATAGCGGTAATGCTGAGAGTATGAGTAATTGTGGTATTCATCAGCTGAAACATTGTTTCCATCCATGAATTGCGAGAAATTCTCCATATCTATCCTGTAGTGTGCTTCAAACCGATGTTTGATTCCAACGGCCGAACAGCCTAAGGGAGGCAATTGGAGGCTCAGGGATACAATTTTGATTAAGCATTGAACAGCTTATTTAGGGTTATTTATGATGCTTTTTTATTTGGAAATCATCAAAACTCGTAAATCAGCCATCTGAGATGTGATGTGATTGATAGTCGAGATATTCAACTCTGGATATTTAGCGGAGGTTTGAGACGAGATTGCATTTGAAATCCTAGAGCTACTAAAAAATTGACATTCTTGCTAAATTATTCAGACTGTATGAATATGATATCTCTATGTTTATCTTTTCACTTGCTTGGTCGTTTGCAAGGTGTCCTAAGCAGATTTAATTTGCGATAGTTACATTATTATTCACAGGTTTCAACTCTTCGATATTATACCTTCAAAGTCCTGATCTGTCACATAAACTTCTCCAGACGTTGCTATGATGTACGGTCAAGTCGCTGATTAAAAATTGTGGGTCGGAACGAGTAAGTGTCTATCCAATTCTTTAAAAATATTCAATGGCGTAATAATGTTCTACATCATCTCCAAATAAGCTTTCCATCTGCTGGTAGTTTTGTAACTAAACAGAGGTGACAAAGAAGACATGTTAAGGACATGTTTAATCCGTGAAGAGTACGAAAAGCTACCGAAATGCTTCAATAGACAAAAAGTATGGAACGCGTGCTTGCTCCGAGTAGCTACCCGCCTTTTTATCGAGCAGGTTGATACCATAGCGGGATTCAGACGGCTTCTAATAGTCATATTGATTGATTTTGTCCTCATGAATATGTTCCAAACTAATGCTATTGTACCTTCAGCTCATTTTCGCTTTCCGTTTTCACAGTTAAAAGAGTAGCAACAGCTCAGAAAGGTGGAAGCGCTGGCTAAGTCGAGGACTACTGCCACATGAATGTTATATAAATGCATACAACACCGAATTTGAGTCAGAATATTCCGAATTCACCCAAAATCAATCATTAAACGTCATCATCTCTAGGCCGAGGAAGGCAATGTTAAGGGGACGCTGTGTCATAACATCGAAATGAGAGGAACCTTGAGCAATCTTAGTATAAATTTGCAGCAAAGGATACGTGAGGTGTTTGACGATGCTATTACAATTACTAGCCTTTAATATGGACCTGAAACCGACCAAATACTTTAGACGTATTACAGGGATTGCAATATGCTATCTAAAAACCTTAATTCCTACTATACGGACCTCTAGTGTTCCAGCGCAGTCTTACCCGCTTTCACACCCCTTGTTCGAAACTTTGAAATACACTTGGTCAATCCAAACACCCGATTTCCGAGAAGGGTCGATCCCCATTACTGTCGAAATCGCGGCTTTGTTAGAACTAGGCCACATTCCCGAATTGAAACACAGTTTCGGAAAAGCTATTACTCGTTTACAAGATACAAGTTTCAAGTCAATATGGCCCACAACATGACTGTCTTGTGGCGAATTGTGGCAAATCTCGATAAGCGCCTGCCAGCCACTCTATTCAAACCTCAAACACGCTTCAACGGTGCATGAAAGCAATAACACATGACAACAAAGTGCAAGTTATAATTGACATGGAATATCCGATAGAAAATGCGACAATTCCAGTTGAGACCCATTCTGCTGATGAGTAAGTAAAAGGGAGCGCGTCCATGATCAGAATCTTTGAATACGTCTTTTAGATGACTGAGGAAGTCTGTCTCAAAAATTGAAATGCCGAAATGGATTTACAGGCACGCAAGGGAAACCCTAGACAACATTGATGTAATTAGATTGGCTGAGATTCACCAATGTCCGAAGGGGGTCTCGCGCTTCTACCGATTCAACATTTGTTTATATGAATTGAGTACCATAAGTTGTTATGTGAGACGTTAAAGTCAGTTGTTTGCTATACATTATTAGCTTTTACATGTTAATCACTAACGAAAAAACCGACTGACGGTAGAAATAGTACCTTTACGCTAATAAAAAATCGATATCGGAGCTGTACAGCATTCACGTCAACTTGTACTCTATTTCACAGATGATACATACACCTTGAACGCCTAAAAGGGTCGCTTGCTCAGGCGTTTGGAATTTCTCAGAAATCTCATTAATCGATATAGTGTCATACAATGAATCTTAATCGAGTTATACACCACTTTCAATTCAACACTTGGCTAAATCTCTGCCCTTTTCACACTGCTTCCTCGTGCAGCTAGCTTGGCTTAATAAAAGTCCCTGCCGGCCCCTTATCATTGCATGTGCATAATTGAATATAATTTGTATTAAATATTAATGGAATATCTGCCCATTCTTCACAGTTTCGCGTGCTGTGATTGACATCTTTAAGTGTGCCATGCGGTGATTATAACCGAGCATCCGAGCATCCGAGCAAGAGGGATAGATGCGATCTCTAGCCTAATCAGCATTTGCTGCACCATTTCACTTCCCAATCTCCGCCACTCCTCACGAGAAGTCTTGAAGAAATGGAATAGCTCCCGACCGCATGTAAAATCTAGCGATCTATGAGTGAAATGCGGATGGATCTGTAGACGTACGATGCTACAAGCTCTTCTAATTGAGAGTATCCTTGATTTAATGACATCAATCACATCTGCCGATTGCGACTTACTTCACAATTATTAGAGGTTAGACTGAAAAGCAGTAATTTGGGGTGTGCAGTAAGCAGTTGAACAGAATGATAGCGCGCATAAATTAATTTTTTACTCAGTTTATCCCCCCCCCCTTCCAGCCTGTTCGCGATCTCTTACTAATGGCAAGGAACCGGTGGAGATGATTGGAGTTTGTTCGATGGCAATTCCAGATAAAATTTTATCCCATTGTATTGATTTGTAAATGATCGTTGAGAATAAGCATCGCAAGTCAGAATGTTTTAGTTTGCGGTCTCACTTTTTCCATGGCTTAAGAAGTCAAAGCTTGCAATGCAATTTATGTAGCTAATATAACTCGAACGATACGTGCAGCTTGTATGTACTGTTTAATTAAATGTTATGTCACTTCAGGAAATCGAACAACCTGGACAAATATTTACTAGGCACCAATTCACAAGCCGTCCGCAAAATTCATTGTAACTGTGTGCCTTAGACCTCGATCTTTCCTTATATAAGACTTGCATGAAGCTGAATTCTGCCTTCTCTACAACCTTTTCAACTCCTATAAAAACGCGCAGGATCGCAAAATGAACTTCAAAGCAATTGCTCTCGCCTCTCTCGCTGCCTTGGTCGCCGCTGCACCAACCAACGAACAACCAGTCAATGAAACTGCACCAGTCTCAAAGAGATCTGACGATACTTATAACAACATTGCCACCTGGTACAACGCTGAGACAGGCAACAGAGGTGCCTGTGGAGACTGGCTCTCCAACAACGATAGATTCGTAGCAGTATCTTACGATAATCCAATCCCATGCGGGCAATGGGTGGTAAGTGGGAAGTATGTTGCGCTATAGCATCTGACATCGTTTAGGGTTTCAACGTCAACGGAGTTACCAGTTACGGAAAAGTAGTTGATAAGTGCCCATCATGCGCTTGGAACCACTACGACATGTCTCTTGCGCTCTTCCAAGACTTTGATCAATTATACAAGGGCGAGATCTACGATATTTGGTCATGGCACGTCGACAGCTGGGTTGACCCATCAACTCTCTTCTAGATGCAATTACTGCAGGCTTTGGCTGGGATAGCTGCGGTCGAAACTTATAAATCATGTAACTCTTTGAATGCTAATGCCTTTACGAATCTAATTTGAAGCGTGTGGGTTGTGTGTGAATATTACATCATATTCACATGCTCAAATGCACATTCTATAATCCCACTATAGCGCCGATAACGTCGATTATTCACCCGATAATCGGACGTCATAAAGGATAGTGAGTTTTACACCCAAACGACCATGAGCGGATTTGAGAAATTATCGACCAACAAAGTATCAGGCGGGTTTATCGACAAGTACAAGTTCAAGGTGGGTGGCAGTGGATGGAGTGGGGCCGGCAGCAGCTGACGCACTACCAGAGCCACAGCCTGGGTGGTTTAGAGACGCAAATCAACGTCTACACGCCACCCAACACCCACGCTAACGCCAAAGCACCCGTCCTTTACTTCCTTTCCGGTTTGACGTGCACTGAGGACAATGCGTGAGTTTGAGTGGGTGCAGAGGGTGGCGCTAATAGGCAACAGAGCCCAGAAAGGTGGTTTCTTCGACGAGGCTTCTAAGCAGGGTATAGCGTTGGTGTTCCCCGATACGAGGTGCGTGTTTTCCGGTGTCGGTGTCTGGTGTCTTGTGTCTTTTGTCTTGCTTTTGGAGACACTCAAGGCACTCAAGGCACTCCTGTCACTCCCTACACTCATCACTCACACCGCCCTCCACAGTCCTCGCGGCGCAGGTGTACCAGGCGAAAACGATGCTTACGACTTTGGAACCGGTGCAGGTTTCTACGTCGACGCCACGACGGCGGGCTACAGCGAGCACTACAACATGTACACGTACATAACCAAGGAATTGCCGGTCAAGTTAAAAGAAATTGGTCTGCCTATAGACACGACCAACGCGTCCATCAGTGGTCATTCCATGGGTGGCCACGGTGCTGTGACTGCGTATCTGCGCGAATGGGGTGCATACAAATCGGCATCGGGCTTCTCAGCTATCCTCAATCCTACGGCGTGTCCATGGGGTGAGAAAGCCTTTAAGGGGTATTTCGGAGACGTCGATGCGGGCAAGCAGCATGACTCTACCCATCTGATCGGACAGATGAAGGGTCGAGATGTGAAGATATTGTTGACACAGGTGTGTAGTGTATTGTACAACGTGCAAATGTTGGTTAACACGCAACTCAGGGATCCGCAGACAACTTCTACTCCCAGGGCCAGCTGCTGCCTGAGAATTTCGTTTCTGCCGCTCAAGAGAGCGGATTGGGGGCCGGTGTGAGGTATACGCTCGAAGAAGGATACGATCATAGCTACTTCTTCATATCGACATTCGCAGCGGAGCATGTGCGCTTCCATGCCAAACATTTGAAATAACGGGGATAATGTAAATAAAGTAATTCAAAATATTTGTGTTACATCACTACTACGACGACGACGAGCGCATTGAAAAATGCCTGGTGGTCGATCTATGAAGTGAGTTTGTGTGATTGTTGAAGGAAACATAGTAATATCCTCAGATGCGTTGTCGTTGGGGATGGTGCTGTCGGTGAGTTGCTGCCGCACGAGGTTCTATAGAGGAGTGTTGAAGCAACCCCAGGTAAAACGTGTCTATTGATCTCATATACCACAAAGTTTGTTTGGATTTACATATTTACAATCAACTCATAATTCGCAGTGCATTTCCTGTGGGTTGGATGGATTGTACTTGCACCTCGAAATAACCAAAACAGGGCGAATATGTACCCACAGTATTCGACAACTACAGCGCTAATGTCATCGTTGATGGCGATCCAATCACGCTTGGTTTGTGGGATACGGCTGGTCAAGAGGACTACGATAGGCTCAGACCGCTTTCTTATCCACAGGTTGGTGCTGGTGTGTTTGCGTGTTACGTATCTCACTCACATCACTCCTCCTCTCCAGACGGACGTCTTCCTCATTGCTTTTTCAATTGCTAGTCCCACTTCGCTGGAGAATGTCAAGTACAAAGTGGGTGTGGTGTAAACGCATATAGCATACACGCCAACTCACACTTCTCTCAGTGGATACCTGAACTCAAACACCACGCTCCGAATGTCCCTATCATATTAGTAGCGTGAGTGGGCGCATCATGAGCAATACAAATACAGCCATACTCATACACAAACACCGACAGCACAAAAGTAGATCTCCGCAACGACAGACTAACGATTCAGAGACTGGCAGATAGAGGTATGAACCCAATCAGCTGGTCAGAAGGCTCCAAGCTGGCTAAGGAGATTGGAGCAGTACGCTATCTCGAATGCTCCGCCAAGTCGCAGCTCGGGTTGAAGGCCGTCTTCGATGAAGCTATCCGCATCGTCCTCATCCCTCCAGCGAGACATTCCAAGAAGAATAAAGGCTGTGTTATTGCATAGATTCCCACTCGACTTTTAAAGTTGTTTCTATTATAGCAGCTGTGTATGTGTATATGTATATCGTTGTGGTTGTGCTGATTTCATCAACAAGAATAATTTTCACGTGTATCAGTGTTATAGGGTTATATTGTTATATTGTTATGATGAGCACCACAAGCAACCCAATCAAGCTTCCCGCTGTGCTTATGCTAATGGTGCTGGTGCTGCTGCTGCTGTTAGTTTCCTCATTAGCTGCCTTAGGAGGGTGGATAGTGCCTGGATTGTGATAGTTCAATCCATTAGCAACGGCAGCAGCGTGATAAACGCTGCCATTACCATGAGACTCGTAATCGACGAGTACAAAAGTAGGTGGGTGGCCATGTTTCGCAGTGCACCCCTGTATGCCATCGCCCAATGATCCTTCCCCAGTAGCTGCGTTTGTAGTAGGGAGCTGGTCAATATCTGGGGTGAAGTACTGTGTGCCGAGCAGGCTCTTCTGTTTGTCGAGGTAGTGGTTATGAAGATACATGCCCTTCTCGCCGTCTCCGCGATCTACTTGGCAAGGCCACGACGCGTCAACGGCATTGAAAGCGTCTTCCCAAATATAGTCGAATTCATCCAGTATGGCGGGGACTTTGGAGGTGTTAGCGTGGTAGTCCATAAAGATAACGACGCGTGTATTGTTTTCGATGAGAGTGGACAGCGTGGGCCACGAGTTGCGATTCGAATCGCTCGGCACATACGCCATATCGAGCAAGCCACTCTGGCGGAACGGCTCAGCGACACGCTCCACATCCACACCGTCGCTGTTAGTGAAGAGGAGGGTGACAACTTGCCGCGGATGCTCGTCGAGCCACCGCTTGACGCTGTCGAGGTAGGCGAGCAGCGCACCACCGTCGTGGAGGAAGCAGTTGGTGTGGCAGAGGTGGAGGGAGGAGTCTGTCTGCGCGTGTATCTGACCCTGTAACATACGTGCACCGTGATCGAGCTGCTCAGCCACCGCCCAGTCCTGGTTGGTCATGCTCGAGTTACGCGCGCTGCCGATGAAGGGGGAGTCGTGGGCACCGACGTAGGTGATGTTGGAATAGCGGCGGTTGCATAACTCGTCGTAGCCGTTGCAGGTGGTTTCGGTTGCTGCTGCAACGGTGTTTACGAGGAGGAGGAGGATTGGGAGTAAACTAATGGAAAGATACATTCTTCTTGATGTCGTTGTTGTTGTCTTCGTTGTCGTCGTTGTCGTTGTTCAGACTGACACTCACGCAGCACCCCTTATTTGGAAACTGCGCGCTGTAACTATGCAATCGGCGGATATCGAGGCATTTGATAGCGCAATGACATGGAAATGTAAATGAAAATGGCTGGCGGCTTGTTCAAACCCGTGTCTGAGTGGGTTTGGCTGTAGCTGTGGCTTCTCGCTTCGTCACCCACCATCATCACCTTGCAACTCGATGGATTTAGAATTTAAGGAGGAATTTCAGCCTGAAATGAAGCAGGAAGAGGAGCAGCCAGAAACATCAGCATCAGCAGTACCAGGAGCAGCAACAACAGCAGCAGCAACACCACCATCAGCGCCCGCAGAAAACACTGAAAATCCCCACGAAACAATCTACATACGCAATCTCAACGAGACTATCAGACTAGCGACGTTGAAAGAATCCCTGCGAAACCTCTACAGCAACATCGGGGAGGTGGTGGATGTGATTGCTCACCGCAACATCAGAATGCGCGGGCAGGCTTTTGTAGCCTTTAACAGTGCACACGTAGCCAAACGGGCTGTTAACGACACCCAGAACCTCCCTCTCTACGGTCAGCCGATGAAGGTGTCATTCGCCCGTTCCACCGCAGACGCCGTCCTCCGTCGCCAGAAAAAAGCTGCCGAGTTGGAAGCGCATTTGTCTAATCGCAAAGCGGCGAAACCGCTCAAACGCAAGGAGAATTACATTCGTCTTATGCAGCTTAACCGCGCAAAGGCACAGACAAATACTGGTGAGGCAGGCGAGGGTGATCCAAGTAAATCCTCTCAATCCCATCATCACACAAACGCACAGAAACACCAACAAATGCCCGACGAGTACCTCCCTCCTAACACTATCCTTTTCATTCAGAACCTCCCACCTGGCACACCCAAGGAGAAACTTGAAGAGGTGTTCGGTATGTATCCTAACTTGGCTGAAGTGAGAGTTATCCCCGCTAGACCTGATATCGCATTCGTAGAGTATCTCGATGAAGCTAGCTCGGCTGTTGCGAAGGATGCCCTCAACGAGTACCACGTGGAGGCAGATAAACCGATCAAGGTTACTTTTGCGAGGAAGTGAGGGTGTTCATCAAACACTCATTACTCAAATGTAGATGGATGCACATTGATATATCACTTTGTCTGGTATAACTGCAACAGGACGGCGAGAAGAGCGATGAGGATAGCGATAACGAGTGCGTGTACGAAAGCCCTCGCTGAGTCTGTAGGGTTGTGGTTAGTATGATTGTTAGTATGCACGAGTGAGACACTCATTACTCACCACCGGCTGCTAAATCCTGCGGCACTTGTATCAATCGCACACTGTTGTCCGGACTTCCAGATGCCAGCACGGTGGCGGTGGGGTCGAATGAGAGACAAGTGACGGGGAAAGAGTGAGCAGAGAGGATGCGCACGAGGGGCTGTTATTATTATTATTAATTGCCCTTTTTATTGTTAGAAAGTTTGATCCACTCACAGCTAAAGTCTTTGCTGAGACAATACCCAGACTCAAATCAGCACTGGCGAAAGCGATGAGTTGACCATCCTCACTTGATTATGTTGGTTAGTGATAATTAGAAGCTAAATACCTCATCACCCACGATAAATCACAAGCTGTGATGGGTTTATCAGCCAAAGTCACACTCCTAACTACACTCCAGGTAGATACATCCCACGCAGTGAGAAAAGATGGCCTAGCAGCTTTTTTCTTGTGGGGAGGGGGGCTATTAGTTATAGTATAGAGCCTGTTTGTGTGTGCACCTCTGCCAAAATTTGCATGTCTGAAGGAGGGAGAAGGAGAGCTGGGCTTGGGTAGGGCAGGGTGGTTGATGGTGTGACTGAGATTCAAGTTGCAGTGAATTTTTCCCTCTTTGTTGTCGACGGAGAAAGTGAAAATTAAGACATTGGTCGGAGTTGCCACGGCGAGGAGAGAGGAGTCAGAGTTAAAAGTGACGTTGAGAATATCACCATTAATTTGAAGAGGGTCGCGTAAAACTGGGTTCATATCAGGATAACTGAAGGCGTGCAGCTGTGAACCTGATTTCTCGGTAGACTTGCCATCGACGATGAGAACGGGAATAGAAGCATTAGAGAAATGAGCCACACGCTGATAACAAGTGACGTCATTAGTAAAGATAGTCTGTTTAGCGTGTATTTGATTAATCTGATCAGATTGCTGATCGATGGAGAAGAGTCTGCAGTTTTCGTTGACCTCAGAGTTTGAGTTTATGCCTGCAAGTAAATAGTGCTTGTTCTGTGGGCGTGTCAGGCTATACAAGCAACCAGCCAATTACGGGACGCACTGTCAAAGGAACATTGAGTGACATAGGACAGTCGTCGGTGTTATCCAATTCATAAGCCAATTTCAAATTCAATTCATTCTGGGTTATCGAATAAATCCCAAGCTTATTCTTAACACCGCTATTCGAGCTAGATCCACCACCACCGCCGAGAATCAGTAAGTGCGGGGATATAAAGGTGAGCGAGTAAACTGGAAAGTCTAAAGGATAGGATTTGTGAGGAACGCGTGGCATCATGTGTTTTGTAATTTTCGTGATCCTGGTGGTCCTGGTCGTGCTGATGATGGTGACTGTACTCCTTAAATTGCAACAGCGATGATTAAAAATGAAATAATTAGATTTATATCTTCTAATCAGATGAAGAGATCATTGATATCCTCACATCAGATAATCAGAACATTCGCTTCTTCCCCTTCTCCTCACAGCGGCCACAACAAGTGGTCGAAGATTAGACACCACAAAGGGGCTGCTGATAAAGTTCGTTCAAAGATATTCGCAAAGATGGCTTTGGATATCTCAGCCGCTGTTAAAGCAGGTGGTGGTGCTACAGATCCAGCACTCAACGCAAAGCTATCCAACACTCTCCTCAAAGCAAAGAGCTTGTCAGTCCCCAAGGATAACATTGAAGCTGCTATTAAGAGGGGTGATTCCGGTGCTGTCGATAGAGGTCACAGCGTCACATACGAAGCTCTACTCGGTGAGATAGGTCTGGTGATCGAATGCCGCACTTCAAACCCTACACGCTGCATTCACTCGGTCAAATCTATTCTCAACAAAGTCGGCGGTAGTTTGGCTACTTCTGGCTATCTTTTTAAGCGTAAAGGCGTTGTTTTGGTGGTTTTAGACAACTTAAACCCCTTTGATAAGCTCTTTGAAGACTCTTTGGAAGCTGGTGGTGAGGATATCTTACAAATATCCTCGAATTTAGTTGAGGTTAGTCTTTTTCTTCATTTATTTATTTCTTATTCACTCAAACAACACACAGATCATCACACATCCTACTCAACTCACTACCGTCGCTCATTTTCTACAAGAAAAGGGTCACTCCCTCTCCTCTTACGATCTCGCTTACCTTCCCGCTTCGGGTGAGCGGGTTGAGATTGATGAGCAATTAAGAGAAAAACTCAGCCATCTGATAGAGACCCTTGAACAGGATGCAGATGCTGTTGAAGTATACACAAACTCTGTATTATAGAAAATCAAAAGATTACCAGCAATCAAATTAATCAAAGCTACAATCTTGAAACACTCCCGCAAATCAACCCCGATGGTAGTTCAGTAGGCAGAAGTACATCGTTGGTCATACCGACACTCATTTGATAGAAAGACAAGTCAATGGGAATGTAGTGCTTGTTAGGGAGGTTGTAGTTGACATTATCAACTAATTGGTGATATTCAACTATCTTCTGCGCCATACTAAAGAGTGTTGCTTGGACACTCTCAGAAAACTCGAGTGCGAAAGTATCCAAGGTGATATCGCGCACACCCTGAGCAATCTCATCGAATGCAGAAGCAAGGGCGAAGCACTCTGAAACATTTTGTGGTGCGTTGAGGGTGTAGCTGCAGTCGACAACAGTGCTAAACACCCTGTCGTCCGTCTCCTTCAATGTGGTGAAGGAATCTATGATAAAATTCGCGAAAGAGGAACCGGTCGATTTTAGTAGAAGGACATCTTTCAACCCCGCTTTCAATTCAATAGAAGGGGTGTCTGAAGAAACCGTTGCATCTACTAGTGCACTCGCTGTGCGCTTGTCATCACCATCTCGTCTGAAGCTGTGTCCATGTGGCTGTACACTGCTACTCGGACAGATACGCGTCCAGCGGTGCTTGACAACGCACACCTCGGCTTTGTTGATATGGGCGTATGTGTTTAGGAAATGGAGGGCTATCTCCAGAGCAAAACATTCGGGTTGAAGGACATGCTGGGAGTTTTGAGCTAGGATGTTGATGGTGTTCTTGATTGAGTCGGTTGATACAATCACTGGGGGTTGGTTTGAGGTGGTGGTGCGTTTACATAGACACCAAACTCACCTGAGTTGTCTGATGACGTGTAGGAAGTGTGAATGTCACCTTGTAGCAAGACCGTCACGGTGTATTCTGCAATATCGTGCCAGTCGCCGTTGCGTAGTATTCTCAACAACTTGACACCATCTTTGCCGTATTTTGCGGTGGTTAGTTTGGATGTCATTGTGATTGTGATTGGGATTGTGATGTTTAACGGATTTCGGTTTATAATTTATATCACCGCGTGTTATCAATTATCAATTAACACCGCTGATAACACATAAACTCCGACGAATATGTCGATAATGGATCAAGTGTGTAAGTGTATGTGTACAAATAAAATCAATGCTTTGATAAGTCATACTGTTCATACTGAGCTGGTTGTGCAAAATAGGACACAGGATATACATGGTATACATATGAAATACCTATCGGAATAGTAAATTGAGTTGCTGAGATTGCCAAATATACTACTCACACCGCCCAACACTCCACCCCCACTCTTCGCGTGCTAACTCCGAAAGAAGAAGCCACGACAGAGGAGAAAAATGAGCCAATTAGATTGAGTTAAATGTAATTGTTTGGATTAGATTGGCTGATTAAATAATACTTGTAATTTACATGACTCATAATTTTTCAACAAATCACAATTCCCATATGTCTTCTCGAATCACTCTCTTTAACACACAGCCACCATCAATAACACGATGATCGCCAGACAAGCCTTGAGAGCGGCTACACGCTCAACACGCGCACTCGGTGCAATCAACAGAGCTGCTCCAGCTGTAGCCCAGCGCAGTGGATTCGTAAGGCAGTAGCACACACAGCACACACAGCTCATCCACCTACAGCCATCAGCTACCCGCGGCTACAAGGACATCACCTTCGCTAAGGAAGGTGGCAGCGAGAGAGTCTACGAGCGTATGTCACGTGATTCTACGCGCTCCACTCTAACAACTCTCCAGGCAGCGACTTTGGCGGTAACAGACTGCATGAAATCCTCGGCAATGAGACCCTCGCTATGGTCGGTTACGGCTCCCAAGGACACGGCCAAGCGTGAGTCCGGTGTCTTGAAAATATTCCTCTCTCACTCGTACAGCCTCAACGCCAGAGACCAAGGCATCAACGTCATTGTTGGTGTGCGTAAGGATGGCCAGTCGTGGAAGGAGGCCATGGAAGACGGTTTCGTCCCTGGCCAGTCTCTCTTCCCTATCGAAGAAGCGATCGACAGGGGCACTATCATCATGAACTTGCTCTCAGACGCCGCTCAATCTCAGACGTGGAAGGATATCGCCCCTCTCATCAAGCCAGGCAAGACGCTCTACTTCTCCCACGGTTTCTCTGTCGTCTACAAGGAAGACACTGGTGTTGTCCCTCCTAAAGACGTAGACGTCATCCTCGTCGCTCCAAAGGGTTCTGGTAGAACTGTTAGAACTCTCTTCAAGGAGGGCAGAGGTATCAACTCCTCAATTGCCGTCTTCCAAGATGTTACTGGTAAGGCTTTCGAGAAGGCTCAAGCACTTGGTATTGCTGTTGGCAGTGGATACCTTTACGAGACTACATTCGAGAAGGAGGTGTACTCTGATCTTTACGGTGAGCGTGGTGTGTTGATGGGTGGTATCCAGGGTATGTTCCTCGCGCAATACGAGGTACTTAGAAAGAATGGTCACTCTCCCTCCGAAGCGTTCAACGAGACAGTCGAGGAAGCTACACAATCCCTCTTCCCTCTCATTGGCAAGTACGGTATGGACTACATGTACAACGCATGTTCCACCACTGCCCGTAGAGGTGCGCTCGACTGGGCACCTAAGTTCTACGAAGCCAACAAACCCGTCTTCGAGTCGCTCTACGAGTCTGTCAGGAACGGTACCGAGACTAGACGCTCGCTCGAGTTCAACGGCCGTGACACTTACAGACAAGACTTGCAAGCTGAGTTGGAAATCATCAACAACCAGGAAGTTTGGAGAGCTGGCAAGGAGGTGCGCAAACTCCGCCCTGATTACCAAGAGTAGATGTATTCTGAGTCTTTTGAAAAATTTTCTTTATTTGGTTAAGTTGGTAGTGTATTGTGTTTGATGTGTGTTGTGTTGTGTTGTGTACTGTGTACTTTGCCAAGTGCAACTTGTACCTGATAAGAATTCAATCCTTCTTCTCATTACGCCATCGACATCACCGTGATGCCGAAAAAGCTTCATTTCAAAGGCGATACTGGGAAGAAGAAGATAAAGCGAGGTGGGGGATCTGGACTGAAGAAGGAAAGTGGAGAAACACGCAACGACGCGGCGCTAGAAACTACGGAATCTAATAGCTGGGTTATAGCAACCGAAGCGATGCATATAAATGGCCCAGCGGTGCTACTTCACAGCGGTGGGCCATCAGTATTGAATTTCCACGCTACGCTATCGCGTCCACACATGCACGTGCTTGGCGATGGTTCTGGCAGTGGCACACCTTCCGCACCCCCCACGCTGCTCACATACACGCCTACAGACATAGCGAGCGTGTGGGTAGCGAGCAAGCTAAGCGGCACAGACACTCTTACTCTCAGATCGGCTGACGGGAGATTCCTCGCTGCTGACCGGCATGGCTGCGTCAGCGCACTCAGTGAGGCTAGAGGTCCGAACGAGCAGTGGAGACCAGTCGTGCAGCAAGACAGCACGATAGCGTGGTTATCGTCTTACGATAAATTCCTCGCTATCGATGAGGTAGCTGGTGGTGGCGTCACCCTGCGCGCTGATAGTCATGTCGTTGGTTTCAATGAATCTTGGACAGTCAAAGTGCAGGCGGGGTACAAAGTCGCTGGTGAGCGGGAAATGGCGCGTGAAGCTAGCAAGTTGAGTGGGAGTGGTGTGCAAGTGGATCTGGATGGAGTTGGTGCTGCTAGTGGGGTTGACGCCGTGCCCGACGAAGCTACACACACATCTCGCTTTCAAGCTTATGGAAAAGCCACTGCCAACACATACACACCCGCAGACAAGAAACACCTCAGCCAGGCTGTCAAACAAGGCAAACTCAATGAGACACTCCTCGATAGACGCAGCAAAACTAAGAGGTGGGTGGAGTGTATATGTTTAACGTTTACGTGCATCGACTGACTTTTGAATGGTAGCGACAAATTCTGCTAACCTTGCTCACCTCAACAATCTCATCCGCCTCACTCGCCTCTTGTATTGCATCCTGTACTTGCGTCGCTCATACGTCGCGTACCCGACTAGACAGACAGCTGTAGCGAGAAGTGCACAAACAATTATCATCCCAATTGGCTTAACGAGGAATTTTGTTGCTGGCTGTGTGAGTGTGTGAGTGTGTGAGTGTATGTATGGCTATTTAACTACAACCCACGATGGCTTTGTCGTTGGGATCGAACTTGGGTGCATCTTCTAATATCGATAGCTGTATTGGCAAGGTTGCTTGTGTACTCGTTGTAATCAATTTGCTCATCGTATTTTCCAACCCCCATCACTAGAGGGCTAGAAAGGGGTACTTAGGGGACTAAAATTTTGTTATGGCTGTGAATTAAGTTGAAAAGCAGATAATAGTCAAAACAGCAATGTTATCATATAAGTTATTAATGCGCTTTCATTTACGCTATTATATACGCTATTAAAAATTACATGTCTTTGTTAGCATGTCTCCTTTTTGTTGGGATTAAACCGATAGAGCCGAATACAAGCAAGTACAAAGAGCAGGCTAGGAGAAATTTAGAGGTGTGATATTCTAATAAACCCTACTCACAAGTAAAGAATGAGTATAGAATGGAATTGGTGGAAGCGAATGCAATAAACAGAGTGGACCATCCAGAGAGGATTGATATTGTTAGAATCTGTGTGAGTGTTTTAGTTGTTGAAAATTGACTCAAATTGACTGAAATTGACACTCACAGGGATAACAAATCTGGTATTCTTCTCAGATTGCCATTTTTGATAATCAGGTAGAGTGTTTCTAATATAAGGCAGCCATATCAGCAGATATAGGAATAGTGCGGTTGTTATACTGAGCAATCCAATTGAGACCTTTGAAATCGTTCTAAAGGGATTTGAAAGGGAAATGAGGAAAATTACAACTGAATAAACACCACTCACTGCTCCCATCCACCGCTACTTAACAAATTACTCAAATTCCATGGTAATTTGGTGAAATATGCGATAACACTCCCGGTGATGACCCTATAAGTGGGAGTGAGGGGAGTATTACGACCAAAGCTCAACCAACCACTTCAACTGCTTAATGAAATTGTTCACATTTAGCGGTGATTGACTCGCTGGAGTCACACTGGCCATATGTTATGAGAGTTGTCAAGTAACAGCCATGAGAAATGGATTGATAGCATTCAGGCAAATACCGGCGACGCTTATTGGTCCGCCTTCACAGTACAGCCATTTAAGGCCAATCAGATACGCTTCAGAGGATGCAACAACACCGAATCAGCAACATCACCCATACGAACCAACTAATCAAATTGATCATTTCTCATCAGAGGAATTGTCATTTGACCTATCAAGACGCAAGTTAGATAATTTCAATGATAAATTCTGGTCAGATAACAATATTCGCTGTGAGCACGCGTTGAAGGAGTTTGTAGGCGATGCAGAGGGTGAAAGGAGGCAGGTACTCTTACAGCAATTTTGGAGGGATTGGGTGAGTAGATTTGCCGTGTTTTTTCTTTTACTCAAAAGCTTCCACAGTCATTTGCCAATCATGAACGCTATTATAACTGGTCCAAGTACTGGTGGTCTGCACAACTCAGTCTACTCTACCCTGCACTCAAATTATCCATTAAACAATCCCTGAAAATCTTCTTGTAATTTATTTGTTCCTTCATCTCAAACATCGATGAGCTCTCAAACACACACGCTCGCTAGAGATGATCACGTGAATCTATCAGTATACGCCCCACTCCCCGCTCAAGTATCCCATGCCCTTCAATCCTTAGACTTATACACGGACGCTGTCTCCTCTTTCCTCGACCACGCTTCAGGCTTCGCATACCTACTCACTCAACGCGAATGCTTCGTTTGGAACTACGCAAAGCGCGCTCTATTCAGCCCCACAGCTTACGTCTTCCCTTGTCCATCTCCCATCCACTCGTCTTATTCGTCCAATTCCTCTCTACCTGCTGCTATTCTCACTTGTCCAGCAACCTCCCGCGAGCCTGGTCTCCTTCTAATCTCCCCTAACGGTATTTACCGATTCTGGGAACACGTCGGTATGGCCCTCTCTGGCGTTGATAGGTTTATAGAGGGCCAACTCAACGATCTCGCTCAGTCTGAGTCTGTTACTGGCCTATTTGAGTCTGATCCTTCACATTACATCCTCACCACCTCCTTTACAAACCTCAAACATATCATTCTCGCCCCTTCACAAGGTAGACTATATCCCATCGTTAGACCCTTCCCTCCGACACGAGGTGTCTTTGCAAGACTCTTCTCCTCCGCCGCTTACTCAACATCTCAACAATTCTCTGCACTTGCACTCTCAAAACCCGATCAATTCGGTTCGAGAGACCTCTTTGCTCTTGGTGAGCGTTCCGTGCAAGTTTGGTCAATTGGCTATGCCTCTGCTGCTGCGTCTTCATCAAATGCTTCTAAATTCATCGGCCAGTACAACATTCGCGATTCTATAGCTGATCATTTGATACCGGGTACTGGTCTCGATGTGCACACTTGCAAATTATCTGTATCTATACTAGATGCTGCCGTTACAAATGACAGCAAATTAGCTGTCCTTGTCTCTTACGTTGCACCAACTAATAACAATGATGATGGTGACAAGGACAAGGTTCAATCATACGCTCTTTGTTTGCTCATACACACCCAGGATCCAACCCAGCCATGGAGTGTCGATAACATGATAAATCTCAATTACCAAGCCATTATTGATCCACGTCCCTACTCCACTCCAAAGCTAATCGTTCATCAAGGCGGTCCTGCCTTCTTTGTTGTCTTCTCAGATGCCATTCTCATATCAACTCTAAACGACAATCTAAAATACTCAATGTTGTTACCACTCCAATACCCCCTCAACAACAAATTTATCGGTTATGGCCACGCATCAATTGAATCCAATACCGCTTCCATTTTCTCACTCGCTGTGAATGGCGGTATAATCTCTATTAAGATGGATCTAGATAGGCTGGAGTCAGACTCGAAAAATCAGGTCGATCCTGCTGCCAGACTAACAGCAACGTTAAAGAGCAGACTCGAACAAGCAATTTTCTACGGCGATAGAGAACACAACCCAATCTCATTTGCCATTCCTAATGCATACATTGAAGGTGATTTGCAAGAGGCTACCAAGTCTGTCAGTAGGGATATTTTATCCAGCAGATCTGCCAACATGCCCGTTATCCTCGATTTAAGAGCCCAGATCTACGATCGCTCAATCAGGTGCCACAAACTTATTCAATACATTAGTGAAAATGGCTTGCTTGGTAGGTTGGCCCCAAGTACCCGTAGACAACTCTGCGATGATGCTGAGAAGCTGGTTGCTGCGAATGAGTTGTGGCTACATGAGAATACTGAGGATTCCGGTACAGAAAGTCTTTTATCGACGTCAGTGGAAGCGTACATGAACGGTGCCGATCTGAAAGAGGATATCGTGCGCATGTTTTTAAAAAAGAAGGTAGGCGATTATACTGACTGCGTTTAATCATTCATTGCTCACCATTAACAGGTCAAAGATATCGGTGTGCTCATCGAAAAAATGAGCGGGCTAGTTAGCGACTACATGGAATCAAATCCAGGTATAGAGAAGAAATCGCAACTGATACTGGAATCAAACCGTTACATTCTCGCCACACTCTCACCTTCGTTCAAATTCCGTCAACAGCAGAGTGAGATATACGGCTTAGATGCATCTGCACGAGGTTTTGAGTCGTGGATGGCCAAGACTAAGATGCTACACGTCTTGGAGATGACTTATGAGCGCACAAGGAAGCTGCTACGCGACAGAACGCGTGAGTTGGGATCTAGCATCGATGATAACCCTACCGATTACGAGAATGCCCCATCAACGAAAGCGACACAGAAACTAATTGGTAGACAGAGTGAACAGGAAGAGTTGCGTCAACAGCTCTGCTCTATTGCTGAACTTACAATAGAGTCGTACGAGGATCGCATCGACTATCTCAAGGCTTGGTCTAAAACGGAGAAAGAATTAGCAGTCTTATCGGATAAATTTAATCGCACTCTCCGCCCTAACCTCATACACCCCCTCGTAACTATAGATAAGGCTGACTTTGCTTTCGATCTCGCTGAAAGACATGGTGCGTTTAGGATTCTCACAGAGTTGTGCACTGCAAGTGTAGGCAGTATTGATCGTATCAAGTATTACCTCGATACATATCAGGAAGAATTCGGGTTTGAATTGTATAAGTGGTACGTAGAAAATGGTAGGTGGTTTAGACTCGCAGTTGGCTACATTTGACCCAATGATCGCATCAGGTAAATTGTGGACACTATTTCAACATGAACTTCCTTATGGCGATTTGCTTTACAAGTTCTTCAAACAGAGTAATAACGGACGCTTTGCGTGGATGCATGACTTGTCGTCAGGGCGTTACATAGATGCTAGCCAGACGCTGATAGACGAGTCGTCAAGGGAATCCGAATTGGCACCGAAGCACCTCTTACTCAGTCTGGGTAAATTGTCTCATATCGCCAACGTTGATATCGATACTTTCGAAAGCACAAAAACACAGCAAGAGGTTGAAGGTGAGGACTGGTTTGATTGATTTTATCCAATTGACATAATATACTTAAGCTACCGATGATAAACTCGACTTGATCAGTATGCACGGTAAACTACTTGATTCGTTCCAAACACAGCTCCTTCAAGCTGGAGAAAGCAGCGAACGGATGGAACTAGACGACAAGGTGGCCAAAATCACTGAACTTGTAGCGTCTAGGTTGGATTTATCGGGGTTGATTAGTCATCTCCACAATCTTATCAGGGGATTACTCACAGGGAAGGCGCTGGATGCTGAAGATTTGGTCGACCTGCTCACACTCAAGGACAACTTCTATGAGCAGGTCGGGGATTATGCTTCGGCGATTGATGTATGTGTGAGAGCGAAGGATGTACCTGATAAACGCGCACACGCTTCACTCAAATCAATTTGGAGAAGAGTCTACCTACGCGATGACTGGGTCACGCTGAGTAGTACGATGGGTATGAACGATAACCAACTCGGTGAGAATCTCCGCCAATCTGCTCTGTATGCTACCATCCAACTTGCATCTGAAAATGATCACCCTGAAGCACTATTCCTCACTCCTAAAAAATCACTCAACAAGCTCACAGATAAAGACTTGCTGGCTCGTTTCCCAGCTATGTCGCAGGAGGAGGTTGCGTCTATATTGCACGATCTTCAAGAAGAAAATTCACGACTCGAAACTTTAATTAGAGATTATAACCTCGAAAACTGGTACAATGAAGTGTTGAGAATACATTCTGAGGACTATCCAAAGGAAGCAGCCGAGACACAAGAGCAGGAGCAGGCACAGGAGCAAGAAATGGACGAGTCGTAGATAGTTTAGTAGAGAGTGTATACAATAATTTATTTATATTAACATTATTCACTTTTCTTGTCATCCGCTTTGTCTTTTTCTTGGTCATCTTCGGCTGTCCAACTCCAAGCCTGTTTAAACTCTCCACGTGCAGCAGACAAAAGCGCGACTGAGCCAATACATGCTGGACTGAGGTATAGCAGAGCAGGTTGAGCAGCTTTGAAGTTGTGCATGACGACGACAGTGGCCACCAAACCCAAAAAGTAAGCTATCAAACAGGTCGTGAAGTAAGGTTTTGCGAATTTGTCGTTTGATGTTGGAGGTAGACCTGATTTTTTCTGCTCTGAGTGTCTTACAGTTGCCAAATGCAGATCCAATCTGAGACACAAAGCGATAAAGATACCGGGTAAGACTATATCACCCAAACCGAGCAATGTCAAACCGGGGTTTTCATCTGAGACTAGTTTGTTGAGACATGCACACTCATGTCCTACTTTCTTGGCCAAGTCAGCAACGAAAGCTATACCAGCATCCTTAGGCCAGACGAGCTTGATAGGAGCTTCTATGCCTTTAGCTACTGAAACCATGACTGGAGTGAAGAAGACCCAGAACACGTCGTAGAAGAAGAGACCGGAGAGGAGGATAGCGCCTGTTTTCAAGCTATCGAGCTCAATCAGTTTGATGCCGGTCCAAGCGAAGGAAAGGCCGAGGAAGTTGTTGAGATACCATGGTCTGTCGAACAGGAGGTATGAAAACGAAGCTGCAAGTGAAAGGAGAAGGAAGGCTATTGAGGAGGCAGTGAAAGGGAAGCGAGCTTCTTCGCTCTTGCCTTTAACAAGAAGGAGTCTCCATTTGGGAAAGAGAGTATTGTAGAGCTTAGATCCGATGACGTGGTAGAAACCGCTGTCGAGGTATTTAGCACCAGCAAAACCGCCAAAGAGGGCAAAGTAACCACCGAGGAGAATATTTAGATACTCCTTGCTAACGTATTTGACAATAAGGAAGAGTGATCCAAGCACAGCGCTGCCGATGATTGGGAACATCTTTGCATCCCCAGCGTTGAGCTTCTCGGAGACATCTTCATCCTTTTCGTCTTCATCGTCTTCTAATTCACCCTTGCTCTCTCTAATCAGCTTCTTTGTCGCTTTCGGTGTCTGTGACCTTGTAAGCGGGTGTATTTGCGTGGACGGACACCCACTTTCAACGCTCCCCAGCTACCAGCGTACACACTGCCTACTGCCTGCGCGCCGAGTGCGGCATAAGCGTAGAATAGTAAATTGTGTTCAGTCATGGAGGTGACAGGGCAAACAGCAAGCATGAAAAGTTGCGCAGAATTTGAGCTAAAGCAGAAACTGCAAAACACCCACTTAATACAAAATAGATGGCTCAGCAGCCCCTGGGGGCATTGTCGAGTGAGGATCGTGTTTGAGAATGTCCGGGTTGAGGTCGCTGAGTGATTGGAAGCCACCGACAGTCATGCTTATGTCCAAGTCTGCGAGGAGCGACTTGATCACATGACGGCAGCCAGGCTCTCCCGTAGACAAACCCCAGACCCACATTCTACCTACCATGACAGCGTGTGCGCCTAACGCCATCGCTTTCATGATATCGCTACCCGTTCTGATCCCAGAGTCGAAAAGTATTGTGCACTTGTGCCCGACGGCTGCTGCGATTTCTGGGAGCACCTCGAGACTCCCCACAGCACCATCAACTTGGCGTCCTGCGTGATTTGTCACGACTATCCCGTCGCAGCCAATCGATAGAGCCTGAGTTGGATGTTAAAAGGAAAACAATTTTTTGTGAGACTTTTTCACCTTTTCGGCATCTGCGACAGATTGGACACCTTTTACTAAGAAAGGTCTGCCATTTGTTAATTCGTGCCAGAAATTTCTGATCTCTTCTACAGCTGGCCATGTCAACGGCTTTCCATGCCAAACGCTATGGTCGATCCAGCGACCTGGGTCGTGCTTAAGTTCATCGCCGTACTTTCTCATGAACACTGGATCCGATTCACCCATTTCGTTGCCCAAGTTACCTGCGTAGAAGGCGTAGTTGCCGATATCTGTATCTGTCGGTCTATAACCGAGTTGAGGGGTGTCGGTGGTAATCATGCACGCATCAAAGCCATTCTGCCACGCGCGACGCAATAGGCTTTGAGTAACTTGAGGGTCCTGGCTGGCGTAAAGCTGGAAGAAACGGGGTGCGTTGGATTCAGTTTCTCTTTTGCTCCCGCTGTACTCGTTGACCGAGTTGGACTCATTCTTCACTGCGGCCGACTTGTCGTGCGCAGCTGCAACATCTTCAATAGAGTAGCTGGAAGCTGTAGAGAGGCAGTAGGGGAGCCCCAATTCGCCAGCTACCGTCGCGGCAGCTAGCTCACCCTTGGGGTGATAGATCTTATTTATACCGATGGGTGCAAATAGGATTGGGGCTGGTACTTTGTGACCGAATACTGTGGTTGTGAGGTCACGTGTGTTGGTGTCTTGAAGCGTGCGAGGAATGATGCGATACTTGAAGAAAGCTTCTCTGTTGGCGTGCTGAGTGGGGAGTGTTAGCGGGTTCAGAAGATTGCCAGATTTTGCACTCACATGCGTCCATCCCATCCCAGCGTCTGGAAAATTAGTGTTAGATAAGCGCTAATCCATGTCGTCATTCGTCGATAGTGGTTCACTTACTTGAACTTGCATACCAATAGCCGTTGTTTGTGAGATTGTTGCGGGCGTCGTGTTGTAACCTATACAATGTCAGATACTTGGGATTTACTTGCGCACAGTACAACCCAAACGCACTTTGACGGATGCGTGCTGACACTCGGCAGCTTTCCCTGTGGGCCATTCTTAAAGAGCTCACGCTGGTAGAGGGAGTAGTGTGGTGAAGGTCCCTTTGGCTTGTTGTATGGATCCATTTGGCTTGCTTTGTGATGGTCAAATCGATAGAAAGAGTTACACAGTTTAATATTGAATACAGATAACACGCCAAATCATTCAGCCGCACCGATCGAACGTATTCACGGGACTCCGCTGCGTAGTTGAGTGATCAGCATGAGCAACGGCTATCGGGTGTATTCGTACGGGTGTCCGTGTGATTTTGGTGAGTAATGAGTATCGTGTGCCATTTCTAGTGTGCTGTGACTTGCGTGCTCTATGCTCTGTGCGCTGTAGCCGTTGTATTTTCTGCACCCCTCCCACCAATCACTCGCCACTCACATGCCTTCTCTTTCGCTGATATGAAGGGAAATGTGGCAGGAGTTGTAGCGGCCATCGCAGGCAACGTCGTTATAGCGCTGGGTCTAAATATCCAGAAACTCAGCCACCTGCAAATTTCAAATTTAGAGGAAAATGACGACACCTTGCAATACCTACGAAACGGTACTTTCTGGGTCGGTTTGGCAATGTCCAGTTTAGGAGAGTGCTGCAACTTTATCGCATATGGCCTCTCCCCAGCACCTCTAGTCGCCCCTCTCGGCAGCTGTGCATTGGTTGCGAACGGAATCTTCTCGCCAATCCTCCTCCAAGAATCGTTTGGATTGCAAGAGATAGCTGGCTCTATGCTCTGCATTACTGGGGCTTTCATCCTTGTCTCTTCAAACACAGCCAGAGAGGACAACGTCGACTACAACACCCTAATCACAGCTATAAACAGGCCTTGGTTCCAAACATACCTTTTCTGTCTGTTCACTGCCATTTTCCTTCTTATGGCTTTGTCAAATAGCACTTTTGCTCGGCGATCTGTTACCGTGGACATTCTAATATGCGCCCTCTTCGGGAGTCTTACAGTTATTTCCACAAAGGCACTCAGCGGACTGCTCGTTAAGGATGTGGCTGGGGCATTCACGCATCAGATAACATACGTCGCGTTGATAGTGCTTCTCCTCACAGCAGCTGCACAGGTGCATTTCTTGAACAAGGCCCTCAATCGATTTCACTCCAAGATAGTCATACCCACGCAGTACATCTACTTTACAATATCCGTCATATTCTCCAGCTCAGTCCTCTTTAACGACCTCGACTCCTTTCCGTACCCGACACTGCTTCTCGGACTGGTTGTGTCGTTCTGTGGCGTCTTTTTCCTTTGTAGAGCGCCAGAAAGCGAGCAGCAGGAGCTTGAGCGTGGGTGTGTACGGAGGTGTTCTATAGAATCTGCACAGGTTCAGGTGCACTCACGCGATTTATCACACCCCGCACACACCACATGCATTAAACCAATCCGTGCAAGATCTAATTCGTCCCTCACAAAAGTAGGCATAGGCCTGTCGCCAGCACAATACCTTCTCGCGAGCCATGCGGGGTACAGCGACGAGCAGCAGCCGTTGCTGCATGAGGATGAGAGTCGAATATTGTCTCAGACTTACAACAGTACAGCTAATCATGGTGATCAAGTGCAAGATAGGTATGACAGATAGAAATAAAGAGAATCGGGTAAAATGTAATATATTCTACTTAATCAGCCTTTCATATCAATCCATTCAAATCTATTACTTGTATACAACTCACTCACCCACCCACTGATGTTCGCGACTGAGGAGGTTATCATGAGCCCACCACCACCACGCGTGTGAGGGGTCCACTTGGAACTCGGCATCTGCATCCCAAGCGGGGAGGTTGTTTGGAAAGGCTATCGATTCGCACCGCCTACTCCAAGGTTTTTCGTGAATGTAATGGACGACGTTCACGCGTGTGTTAGATGCGCCATTATCCCACAGCGGCTTGTGGCATACTCTGAGCACCTTGAGAGCGTTGTAGAACCACGGCAAGATACGCACTCTGTCTTGGAAGACATCCTGCAGGATCTGCTGATCGGGAAACACGTAGCTCTGCACAGTTTCCCTGTTTGTGCGCACGAACTGCTCGATATCCCCACACACCTTGTCACTCGGCCGGAAGACCATGACGCCCGAGTTGAGAGCGACATCATTTGTGGCAGTGAGGCGGGAGAGGTGAGTGAAAGGGGGTGTATGTGAGTATGTGTCTGTCTGCGAGAACCGTGTATGACCGCAATTCTCCACCGTCCACTCACGCGGATAGAATGGTTTACGGCGGTTATTGCAAGTGCAAGCGAAAGCGATTGCGAGTTGATCCACATCCACACCAACGCCACCGTGTGTATCATGCGCCAGTAAATGGTCTATATTCTGCGTCACGAGCGTGTCCGCATCCAGCAGCCCCAATGTCTCAAACTCGGTGAGTGCGAATGCGCGTAATTTGTTGCCCGCCTCCGCAAAAGCAGCGCGATTTGCACCTGCAGCCACGCTGTCGAGGAGGAGTGGCTCGACTGTGCGCACCTCTAGACCGAATTCGAGCAGCTGCGTACGCGCGTCGGCCGGGAGCGCTTCGGTTGCGAGCACGAGGAGAGGATATTGCGATTTGCAGTGCGACAGACTCGCTGAGAGGACTTTGGCGCCGATGGCCTGGTGTGTGTGAGGTGAGGGGGCGTGGTGGCGTGGTGGCGTGGTGGTGCACTCACATAGCTCGCCGTCGTTACTACTGTCACCCAGCTGCAGTGGGTGTGAGAGTGAAATTGAGTGTGAGTGTGGCTGTGTGGCCCTCTGGCTGTGTGTCTGCTCACGATTTCGTCATGACGTATGGTGCTGGTGAAGCGAGAAGACGGTCGACGATTGAATTGGTACCGATTGAATGCACGTCAACTTTAATTAGAATGTTGAGGTAATCTATGAATTGGGTGAGCTGTACAATGGATGACTGTAACTCCACGCTCTTCTTTCCGCTTTCTGTCTTCTGCTCGTCTTCTCCCTTGGGCAAACTGGCCAAAGTGGGCGAACAGAGTGGAGTATGCGACCGACACCGAATTTACAATACCTGCGAGCACTACGGGAGATTCTAGCGCCACCACTGGAGAGACTGGGGCTATTTCGACCGCTGGATCCAACATACGGGCGTTACCTACTCCCTCCGAGCCACACATACGAGCTATCGCACCAGGCGCACTACAGCGACATAAAGACAACTCGCCGCCGCCTCTACACGACTCGTATGGGCGAGGCGCTTGGACGATCGCATGAGATAGCGCTTACGCAGGGTGAGCTCGACGAAGCGCGCCTCTCACATCAAGACAGCTGGGTGACATTCCAGACGTTCGAGAAAGCCCGCCGCGCGCCGGGTGACGTCGACGCTGACCTGCTGCTCGTCCACGGCTACGGGGATTACGGGGGGAAGTGGGTGGCGAATGCGGCGGAGTTCGTGCGGCGCGGTTATCGCGTTGTGGCGCTTGATTTGCCAGGCCATGGGAGGTCGTCCGGTCTGCATGTCTTTGTGCCGTCGTGCAATATCCTCACGCGCGCACTAGCGTCGGTCGTAGAGGACATCTATCCTCCCAATAAGCAACTCTTTCTGATGGGCCATTCTCTTGGTGGTGAGTGTGGCGTGTGTGCGCGCCATCGTATTTCTGACGTCATACCGTATAGGCTTTCTCGCTATCAATTACGCTTTGCAGTACCCACCGGCGCAGAAGGGGGGAAAAAGCGAAAGTGACTCGCACTCACACTCACACTCACTTTTGACCCCCCAGCGACCGCATTTGGCTGGCGTCTACGCGCTGTCGCCGATGCTTGGCATATCGCCCGAGACGCGTCCACCGTGGGTGGTGGAGACGGTAGCGCGCATGCTCGCATCACTTATTGGCCACGTCCCGCTGATTCGTTCAGACGGCTCATTGAAGACGGAGGATGCGCGCGTAATAGCGGAGACGCTGTCGGATATACGTGTCTACCAGGGAGCGCTGCGTATCGGTACGGGACTGGCACTACTGAGTGGCGTCGAGAGCATCAATAGGGACGTATCCAAGCTGAATACACCACTGCGCATCTGCCACGGTGATGCGGATCGTGTCACCTTGTGCGACGCTAGCAGACAATTTGTTGCACGGGCGGATAACACTCGCGGTGATAAGTCTCTCAGAATTATGCATGATGTCAATCACGTCATGCTGGCTGATAGACCCACCCCTCTGAGCAGAGAGGTGGTTAACGATGCTATTGCGTGGATGGATCAGTATTGTGGGCGTGTGTAGGGTGTAAGAGGTAGTCTTTAAGCAGTCTATAAGCAGTCTTTAAGCAGTCTATAAGAAATCTAAAAACAATCTATAAACAATACAATCTATTAATGCATTCATTTACTCATCTGCGTCGCTGATATCCATCTTATCAGTCACATGGCCATCGACACGTTCACCGCCTTTCTTGCCCTGTCTACGCTTGCCCTTCTCGCTGTCTCTCCAGCGTCTGTTTATTTCATCGGGTGTATTTCCCCTCTCTCTTTCAAGGAGTGGGCGGGAAGCCTTGGACATGGCGAAAGTGTTACCGCCGAGCGGGGTAGCATTGCTTCGGTCCCCAATGGGAGTGGTGAGAGTGGGGTGTAAGTGTTTGAGGGCGTTGCGCACCATAGCCGACTTGAGTTCGAGGTCGAAGAGTTGATCGGTGAGTGATTTGGCTATGTGAGTGCGGTGAAGTATGGCGTCTGCTTGATCTGAGTGCAAACTCTCGCTCTCGCTCCCACAAGGCGCCGAGCGCCACACCACCTTGCTGTCGTCGTAAACACAGTCGTATAGACAGAGGGGGAGATCGTGTGCCATGTCGTAGATAGGCTTCCCAATAACGGTGGGGAGGTGGGGGTGTTCAGGGTCAAGCTCCACGCGCATCAAATCATCCACCACGCTCACCTCCTCTTTGCCGCAACCGACCAAAAACAACACCGCCATCATACACCTCACTTGGTGGTAGAGAAAGGCAGATCCGACAAGATTGACGCAGTGGAGTTTGAGGTTCTCCTCGCGCTCTATCCACGCATCGTGGATCGTGCGGTGGAAGTTGTTGATCTGCTTGCTCGCATCTACTTTGCAGAAGTTGCGGAAATCATGCGTGCCTTTGAGGCGCTGGAGGGCGGTGTTCATTCGCCCAACATCCAAACCGGGTCCTTGAGGAGACGCGGCGGGATCCACGTAGTACTTGTAGTGACGGCGAAGACAGTCGAAGCGGGCGTCGAAGGCGGGGTGCACGGGTGCCCACCCCAGGATACGAATGGAGGGGGGAAGGAGAGAGTTGAGGATTTGGATGTAGTTGAGCTCGTGGGTTTGTGGTTGCGATTCTTTGAATATCTGGGCCTCGTGAGCTTCTTTGTAGACACGCTCGCGGACACTGTCCCGCTCAGACTCGTCTGCACTGTCGATCGACGCGTGCTGTGCCTTGGATAGGGAAGGAGGGCGAGCGGCGGTGGGTTGCTTGAAAGCTTCAATGGCGTGTGGAGCGTGTGGAGCGTTGTAGGGGGTGTACGCTGATCTGACCCATAAAGCAACAACTTGACCTGCGGATGAGACACCTTTATCAGTCCTGCCGCACCTGCTCCAGCCAGCGGAGTCGAATGATTTGGACGCGTCAACGAGCCTGCCCTTGCTCAAAGCATCCCAGAGCGTCTGCTCAACGGTCGGGAGTGGAGTGGGTACAGACTGTGCAGCCAAACCGTTATAAGACCAGCCAGAGTAGGAGAACTTCAAGGCAATCTTACGCTGTGAGTAGGAGTTGAATATAAATGGCTTGGAAGAAGGCATTCGAGGTGTTGGTGGTTGTGGTTGTGGTTGGATATACACCATCAACACAGAGCCGCAGCGACGATGCCAGTTCCATTCGAAGCGTTGATTCCAGTTGGTAGGTGTGTTGCTATACAGTATAAGTCATTTCAAACACTCCCCAAGGCCTAATCACAGTCATGTTCGGCGTTGTAAGCGTTGGAATGAACAGCGTCAAGTTTGCAAGGAATGACATGAAGGTGGGTTGTGCGTCGGATATAAAATACATCTAACACCCATTTCACAGCCCACACGCTACAATTTAGACCAATTTGAACAAGTAATGATGAGGAGGGACGAGAGGTTGACTGGGAGCAATAGAGGACAGAGTGTGAGTTGAGTATTAAACATTTTTACAAGCTAATGCTGTTGAAATCCCAGTCAAATCCAACTGCACCTGCCGAATTCCAAACAAACTCAGTTTGGCAGACAGAACAAGTTTTGTAAATAAATTCATTCTTCTTGATGGAATATAGGGAGGTTTATTGCAGGTGCTTGATTATCCCATCCAATTACAAGGTATTCCAGGTTGTTGAGTGTGTTGAGTGACATTCTACCATCCATCATTTCATATTCAACCGAGTCATTTGAATCCATCTCCTTTGTTATCTTGTAGATGTCCATTGAGCCTTGTTTATTCATCTCATTCTTTAGAATATCCTTCAATTGAGCCACACTTGTACTCCTCTCCAATTCCAAATACAAAGTACTCTTCCCATCCCTTACACCGATATCTATTGTATTCTACTCCTATATAAGTGCTATGCCCTTCCTATCCTCACTTACCCACCTTCTTCATTCTCAACCACCAAATGAACTTCAGAAACATCGATATTGACGCAATTGAAAATGAATTTTACAATGACCAAGACCTGGCCGAGGTTGATGATAGGAATCCTGAAGAAACCACAGCTCACTTCAACTCCCTCCAATCGCACTCTACAAGTCTCTTGAACAGGTAAGTCGAGCACTTGTCACCTATTCACTCATAACACCCCACTCAGCCATCAAACCTCTCAAGCCTTAGCGCTTCTCTTAGATTCCCCTCCCTTCGGTCCAACTCAAAACTCTGCGAAATCGATCAACACCAACTCAATCATACAGATCCTTTCTTCCACCAGAACTAACGATATTGAGGGGGCCTTGAAGGACTTGCAACCGCACCACCATGACAATCTCATGAAATACATTTACAAGTCTATGTCTCTCCCCATCGCTGACTCCTCTGGAAACGTCTTCCTCAGCTGGCATGAGAAGCTCACTCAGGTTGCAGGAACTGGTAGTATTGTTAGAGTTATGACTGATCGCAGACTTATTTGATTTGTTCCTTGAATATATAATATACCTCTTTACGAAATGTCTCGGGTGCATTTGCACAGCTACTGATTGATCCCGATTACTTATTTAACTGATGTTTTCTTCTTCAACCTGCACACGCATTATGCATCTCTCACTCACAAACCTCGCCACTCTCGCACTCACTATCACAACTACCCTCGCCTGGTCAGACTCCTACGGAGATGTTCCCCAAAACTCGTTTTCCCTGCTCATCAAAAAGGCACTCACCACCGACAGCTATCAAGGATACAATAACAGCATCTACACCAGCCTGAACACGCAACATTACCCCGACAACTTTACCCCTAAAAACCAATTCATAGTTAGAGGTAACCAATGCTTCCAATACGTTGGTCTTCCTCCTAGAGATGACCTTGATAGCACTCCTGATATCAAAATCGGTTTAGACCACTGCCGAAACCTCGGAAGCTCCGATATCTCTCTTTTCTATAAAGATGAGGAAATTAGCGTGTCTAATGATGACAGATGCGAGCCTCTCTCTGGTGATGATGAGGGCGGATTTAGATGCATTCTGGAAGCTTGATTGGTGATGGTCTTTTGGATGTTATTTTGTACTTTCTTTGAAATGCATATTATGATTATGTGGATATATTCATGATTAAGTTTCATTAGGGCATAATAACCAAATTGATCCGTCTTAACTCTCGATTTGTTTCTACTTGTTCGTTGCATGCACGGCTACTGATATTAATTATTAAGCGGTGCTTTCCCCTAAAATCAAATCCGACAGCGATGACAGAGACACATGGAGCAACAACATCTAAACACTTGGAAACAAAGCAATACTCACCAAGTAAAGACTTAACAAATCTGTTATGATTTAACCAGTGCTGATGATGACGATGATGAAATCTTAATACATTGTTAAGACGATACATGGTGCGACTTAGACCATTCGGACATTCTGCTTGTCGATTTAACCAGTGCAACCAATACGTGGTCTTCCTACTAGAGATGATCTTAACTCTCCTTACATTAAGATCGGTGAAAACCACTTCACAAACTATTATACCGCAGATACCATATTCTCTACAAGGATGAGGATATTAATTCGGCTAGTGATGATAGATGTGAGGTCCTATCCACCAATGATTATCGAGACGGTTACTATATATGCATGCCTTATTGATGTTTAATTGGAGGAGCACATTACTTTATGCATTTCTCATTTCTCAATTATGTAGAATTTTCAACGCTAGGGTTACAATAGGGGATAAAAGCCCTGACAAAACCTCCTTCTTCTCTATCCTTCCAACTAAGCTCGATAATGATGATACCTTTTGGCAGTGACTATGAATAAGCTGTGCATCCTAACGGATCTGCGCTGCTTAAATGTCTTGAGTCGTCCGGCCAGCCAACCACCTTGTTACAATCAATGGGACGGCAATTGAATCTGAATCGACCGCTAGCTTACGTTGAATGCTATTCTATACATGTTTATTATATTTTACGTCTTTGCCTGCTTTCTAATGCTTTTCTTACTGTAATTTACTTGAGCGTTGCAAAAATTCAAAGGCTTTCAGTGCCACAGATAAATGAGTGTATGTAGCGAATAATGCGATGCATATACTGGCTACTAGCGATGTATAATAACATGAATTTTAAATTATAATCATCCGCGCCATCCATTGTGATTCAACAGATTGACGTATATTAATCACCTCGCTAGCTCGCTACTGAGTTGCATTATCCAAATGCATCAGAATGGATAACGCGATAACACACTCCACGTGACAGGCGTGACAGAATCATCGCCACCCTGCACCACACAGTAATTCCGCGGAATGTACCAAGAAACATTTTCCCTGACATTCTCCCTGACAGTCTAACCGACAGAATCCCCGACAGTCTCCCCTGCCAAGAAGTCTTCTGTTGTGGCTACGTCGAGCTTCTTTTCTTCTCAACGTCCATCACAAATTATCCAAATCCAACGCGGGAAGCCTTGGATTTTTGAATTTAATTACACAACCACGCCAACCTCCTCAACGTTGACGACGGCACACGAAAACACACGCTACATGTTATGGCTTCAAATTCGATAACTACTTATGAAGAACCAACAATGGTCCAAACAGGTCCTCTGTTGGTTCTTCTTGGTTTCTACTTTTGCTTGCAACTCGCGCGTATTATCGCCGATTTAGTCTTGTCGGCTGGTCTGCTTGGTGAGATCGCTGTGGGCATTATTTTCGGTGGTCCTCTCGCGGGTATTTTACCAGAATCATGGGAAGAGACTTGGCTGACTGTGGGCTACCTCGGTCTTATTCTCATCGTCCTCTCGGGTGGTTTGGACTTTGATGCTCAAGTATTCGTGAGGTATGTAGCGAGTTGCTTTTTGTATATTCACTTACTCCCCACACAGAGCCATCCCTATCGCCTTCGTCGCTGCTTTCTGGGGTGTCCTTCTCCCCATAGCCTTCTCCTTCGCCATCCTCTGGAAAGCCTTCGGATATCCTATAATCCATGCCTTTACCGCGGGCTGTGCCCTGTCATCAACTTCCCTTGGAACCACTTTCTTCGTTTTGCAGAGTCAGACTAAGAAAGGTATCAACGTTCAAGCGACAAGGGTTGGTACCTTGCTAACTGCTGTAGCATTGAGGTGGGTTGATTCTTTATGCTCATTGTTAAACTAATAAGCGCCCAGCGACGATGTTATCGCTCTCGTCCTCCTCACTGTCATCCAATCTCTCGGCAGTGGCTCAAACAGCACGCTGGGTTGGATCGTTGGCAAGCCCATCGTTGCATCTGTCGCGTTATCCATAGTATCTCCCATCGTCGTATACGCATTTAGACCGGTATACAGACGCTGGATTGAGCGCCCCCTCACCCACTATGGTGGATATAGAGGTGGCGTTACTGTCGGCTTCCTCGTCCTAGCCGCTTACTTAGCCATCAGCTACTACATACACACCACTATGCTTCTCGGTGCTTTCCTTGCTGGAATGACGCTGGCAGTATGGCCATCCAACCGCGATGATGTCCTCAACTATAAACACCTCTTTGAAGAGATCATCGAACCACTGCTAAGACGGACACCACTATGCTTCTCGGTGCCTTCTTAGCCGGTATGACGCTCGTAGTCTGGCCATCTAACCGCGATGATGTCCTAAACTACAAACACATTTTCGAGGAGATATTCGAACCACTCCTCAAACGGTACTTTGCATCTATTTTCTTCGCGTCTATCGGTTACTGCATACCATTCCTCGATCTCTTCACCGCCAAGAGATTCTGGCAGGGTTTGGTGTACAGTGTGTTCATGCTTATCGGTAAGCTGCTCGTCGGGATATGGATCCCTATACGCGACTGTGTCTCCAAAGAGACAGTCGTTGTGGGCGACGAGGAAAACAAGAAGAGAAAGACTAAATGGGGATTGGGCAAACCCAACAAAGATAGCTGGGTAGCAGGTCTGCTGCTTGGAAGCGCCATGTTGGCGAGGGGCGAGATAGGAGTCTTGATCTTGCAAGTCAGTCTGACAACATCCCAAGCGAATGCTAGCTCGCCGAATGCCATCACAGTCATGGATACAGAGACTTACTTGATCGGTATCTGGGCTGTGGCGTGGAACACTATCATAGGACCAGTCATTTTCGGCCAGCTTGTCAAGTTTATGGGCAAGGGAGTCATCGATTCGCACTGGGGTAGCACCCTTCGCATTAGGCTGGAGCAGGAAGAGAAGAATGCGAATATGGATGCTGATTTGAGTGCAGGTGGGAGTGTGGGTGCGAGTGTAGGTGCAGGTGCAAATGACGATTCCAATGCGAATGCGAATGCAAGTGCAAACCAAAGTGAGAATGCAAATGTCCAAGACTTGCACAATCAGGATAACCCAGAGAACGAAAACAAGACAGGTGACAGCAACGTCTAGACTTACCAACTAATCCCGAGTTTTTCAGTGTATCTAGAGCAATGTGAATAAGCAATTGTATTATAGAGCTTTTAATATAATTTGTTATCGTAGATTGATTGGAGGCAAGAAGCACAGTAGTTGCCACCTGGCCACCTACGCACCTATTCACTGTTGGACATGTTTGACATGTGCGACACTGACGTCCTTCCTGATCCGGCGTAGAGGCAGAACAGGTTGATTGCCACTAAGTAAATTGTGGATTCACATTTAGTACATCAACTCAATTAAAACCGTT